>NW_024059935.1:0-29750 GCF_016432855.1 Salvelinus namaycush | reverse complement strand
GTTACTGGTCCAACGCTCTAATCACTAGGCTACCTGCCTCCCCTCCACTCTAACCACTAGGCTACCTGCCGCCCATCCACTCTAACCACTAGGCTACCTGCCGCCCCTCCACTCTAACCACTAGGCTACCTGCTGGTTACTGGTCCAACGCTCTAACCACTAAACTACCTGCTGGTTACTAGTCCAACGCTCTAACCACTAGGCTACGCTGCCTCCCCATGTTGGAGGCGATGGTCTGGTCGATGTAGGGGCGGAGCTCGGTGACGCGGGCGTACACTCCAGGCATAGTGGTGATGCAGGTTCCACTGCCCCAGGACACAATACCAACCAGGGTCCAGGCACCAGCCTTCTCACAGACCAGGGGGCCACCAGAGTCACCCCGCAGGAACACAAAAATATCCCCGTTAATTTAGTTACAGTTTTTAGACGAGCATCCCATGGGTGGATTTATCTCAGGGATGGGCAACATCAGTCCTCAGGGGCCTGATTAGTGTCACGTCATTTCGCCTGGCCCTAGTCGCTGGTGCTAACACACCTGATTAGTGTCACGTCATTTCCCCTGGCCCTAGTTGCTGGAGCTAACACACCTGATTAGTGTCACGTCATTTCCCCTGGCCCTAGTCGCTGGTGCTAACACACCTGATTAGTGTCACGTCATTTCCCCCTGGCCCTAGTCGCTGGAGCTAACACACCTGATTAGTGTCACGTCATTTCCCCTGGCCCTAGTCGCTGGTGCTAACACACCTGATTAGTGTCACGTCATTTCCCCTGGCCCTAGTCGCTGGTGCTAACACACCTGATTAGTCTCACGTCATTTCCCCCTGACCCTAGTCGCTGGTGCTAACACACCTGATTAGTGTCACGTCATTTCCCCCTGGCCCTAGTCGCTGGTGCTAACACACCTGATTAGTGCCACATCATTTCCCCTGGCCCTAGTCGCTGGTGCTAACACACCTGATTAGTGTCACGTCATTTCCCATGGCCCTAGTCGCTGGTGCTAACACACCTGATTAGTGTCATGTCATTTCCCCTGGCCCTAGTCGCTGGTGCTAACACACCTGATTAGTGTCACGTCATTTCCCCTGGCCCTAGTCGCTGGTGCTAACACACCTGATTAGTGTCACGTCATTTCCCCCTGGCCCTAGTCGCTGGTGCTAACACACCTGATTAGTGTCACGTCATTTCCCCCTGGCCCTAGTCGCTGGTGCTAACACACCTGATTGGTGTCACGTCATTTCCCCTGGCCCTAGTCGCTGGTGCTAACACACCTGATTAGTGTCACGTCATTTCCCCTGGCCCTAGTTGCTGGTGCTAACACACCTGATTAGTGTCACGTCATTTCCCCCTGGCCCTAGTCGCTGGTGCTAACACACCTGATTAGTGTCACGTCATTTCCCCTGGCCCTAGTCGCTGGTGCTAACACACCTGATTGGTGCCACGTCATTTCCCCTGGCCCTAGTCGCTGGTGCTAACACACCTGATTAGTGTCACGTCATTTCCCCCTGGCCCTAGTCGCTTTTGCTAACACACCTGATTAGTGTCACGTCATTTCCCCTGGCCCTAGTCGCTGGTGCTAACACATCTGATTGGTGTCACGTCATTTCCCCCTGGCCCTAGTCGCTGGTGCTAACACACCTGATTGGTGCCACGTCATTTCCCCTGGCCCTAGTCGCTGGTGCTAACACACCTGATTAGTGTCACGTCATTTCCCCCTGGCCCTAGTCGCTTTTGCTAACACACCTGATTAGTGTCACGTCATTTCCCCTGGCCCTAGTCGCTGGTGCTAACACACCTGATTGGTGTCACGTCATTTCCCCTGGCCCTAGTCGCTGGTGCTAACACACCTGATTAGTGCCACGTCATTTTCCCCTGGCCCTAGTCGCTGGTGCTAACACACCTGATTAGTGTCACGTCATTTCCCCTGGCCCTAGTCGCTGGTGCTAACACACCTGATTAGTGTCACGTCATTTCCCCCTGGCCCTAGTTGCTGGTGCTAACACACCTGATTAGTGTCACGTCATTTCCCCTGGCCCTAGTCGCTGGTGCTAACACACTTGATTAGTGTCACGTCATTTCCCCCTGGCCCTAGTCGCTGGAGCTAACACACCTGATTAGTGTCACGTCATTTCCCCTGGCCCTAGTCGCTGGTGCTAACACATCTGATTGGTGTCACGTCATTTCCCCTGGCCCTAGCCGCTGGTGCTAACACACCTGATTAATGCCACGTCATTTCCCCTGGCCCTAGTCGCTGGTGCTAACACACCTGATTAGTGTCACGTCATTTCCCCTGGCCCTAGTCGCTGGTGCTAACACACCTGATTAGTGCCACGTCATTTCCCCTGGCCCTAGTCGCTGGTGCTAACACCTGATTGGTGTCACGTCATTTCCCCCTGGCCCTAGTCGCTGGTGCTAACACACCTGATTGGTGTCACGTCATTTCCCCCTGGCCCTAGTCGCTGGTGCTAACACACCTGATTGGTGTCACGTCATTTCCCCTGGCCCTAGTCGCTGGTGCTAACACACCTGATTAGTGTCACGTCATTTCCCCTGGCCCTAGTCGCTGGTGCTAACACACCTGATTAGTGTCACGTCATTTCCCCCTGGCCCTAGTCGCTGGAGCTAACACACCTGATTGGTGTCACGTCATTTCCCCCTGGCCCTAGTCGCTGGTGCTAACACACCTGATTAGTGTCACGTCATTTCACCTGGCCCTAGTCGCTGGTGCTAACACACCTGATTAGTGTCACGTCATTTCCCCTGGCCCTAGTCGCTGGTGCTAACACACCTGATTGGTGTCACGTCATTTCCCCCTGGCCCTAGTCGCTGGTGCTAACACACCTGATTAGTGTCACGTCATTTCCCCTGGCCCTAGTCGCTGGTGCTAACACACCTGATTAGTGCCACGTCATTTCCCCTGGCCCTAGTCGCTGGTGCTAACACACCTGATTGGTGTCACGTCATTTCCCCCTGGCCCTAGTCGCTGGAGCTAACACACCTGATTAGTGTCACGTCATTTCCCCCTGGCCCTAGTCGCTGGTGCTAACACACCTGATTAGTGTCACGTCATTTCCCCTGGCCCTAGTCGCTGGAGCTAACACACCTGATTAGTGTCACGTCATTTCCCCTGGCCCTAGTCGCTGGTGCTAACACACGTGATTAGTGTCACGTCATTTCCCCCTGGCCCTAGTCGCTGGTGCTAACACACCTGATTAGTGTCACGTCATTTCCCCCTGGCCCTAGTCGCTGGTACTAACACACCTGATTAGTGTCACGTCATTTCCCCCTGGCCCTAGTCGCTGGTGCTAACACACCTGATTGGTGTCACGTCATTTCACCTGGCCCTAGTCGCTGGTGCTAACACACCTGATTGGTGTCACGTCATTTCACCTGGCCCTAGTCCCTGGTGCTAACACACCTGATTAGTGTCACGTCATTTCCCCTGGCCCTAGTCGCTGGTGCTAACACACCTGATTAGTGTCACGTCATTCCCCCTGGCCCTAGTCGCTGGTGCTAACACACCTGATTAGTGTCACGTCATTTCCCCTGGCCCTAGTCGCTGGAGCTAACACACCTGATTAGTGTCACGTCATTTTCCCCTGGCCCTAGTCGCTGGTGCTAACACACCTGATTAGTGTCACGTCATTTCCCCTGGCCCTAGTCGCTGGTGCTAACACACCTGATTAGTGTCACGTCATTTCCCCCTGGCCCTAGTCGCTGGTGCTAACACACCTGATTGGTGTCACGTCATTTCCCCTGGCCCTAGTCGCTGGTGCTAACACACCTGATTAGTGTCACGTCATTTCCCCTGGCCCTAGTTGCTGGTGCTAACACACCTGATTAGTGTCACGTCATTTCCCCCTGGCCCTAGTCGCTGGTGCTAACAAACCTGATTAGTGTCACGTCATTTCCCCTGGCCCTAGTTGCTGGAGCTAACACACCTGATTGGTGTCACGTCATTTCCCCTGGCCCTAGTCGCTGGTGCTAACACACCTGATTAGTGTCACGTCATTTCCCCCTGGCCCTAGTCGCTGGTGCTAACACACCTGATTAGTGTCACGTCATTTCCCCTGGCCCTAGTCGCTGGAGCTAACACACCTGATTAGTGTCACGTCATTTCCCCTGGCCCTAGTCGCTGGTGCTAACACACCTGATTAGTGTCACGTCATTTCCCCTGGCCCTAGTCGCTGGTGCTAACACACCTGATTAGTGTCACGTCATTTCCCCTGGCCCTAGTCGCTGGTGCTAACACACCTGATTGGTGTCACGTCATTTCCCCTGGCCCTAGTCGCTGGTGCTAACACACCTGATTGGTGTCACGTCATTTCCCCTGGCCCTAGTCGCTGGTGCTAACACCTGATTGGTGTCACGTCATTTCCCCTGGCCCTAGTCGCTGGTGCTAACACCTGATTGGTGTCACGTCATTTCCCCTGGCCCTAGTCGCTGGTGCTAACACACCTGATTGGTGTCACGTAATTTCCCCTGGCCCTAGTCGCTGGTGCTAACACACCTGATTAGTGTCACGTCATTTCCCCTGGCCCTAGTCGCTGGTGCTAACACACCTGATTAGTGTCACGTCATTTCCCCTGACCCTAGTCACTGGAGCTAACACACCTGATTAGTGTCACGTCATTTCCCCTGGCCCTAGTCGCTGGTGCTAACACATCTGATTAGTGTCACGTCATTTCCCCTGTACCTAGTCGCTGGTGCTAACACACCTGATTAGTGTCACGTCATTTCCCCTGGCCCTAGTCGCTGGTGCTAACACACCTGATTAGTGTCACGTCATTTCCCCTGGCCCTAGTCGCTGGTGCTAACACACCTGATTGGTGTCACGTCATTTCCCCTGGCCCTAGTCGCTGGTGATAACACACCTAATTAGTGTCACGTCATTCCCCCTGGCCCTAGTCGCTGGTGCTAACACATCTGATTAGTGTCACGTCATTTCCCCTGGCCCTAGTCGCTGGTGCTAACACACCTGATTAGTGCCACGTCATTTCCCCTGGCCCTAGTCGCTGGTGCTAACACACCTGATTAGTGTCACGTCATTTCCCCTGGCCCTAGTCGCTGGTGCTAACACACCTGATTGGTGTCACGTCATTTCCCCTGGCCCTAGTCGCTGGTGCTAACACACCTGATTAGTGTCACGTCATTTCCCCTGTACCTAGTCGCTGGTGCTAACACACCTGATTAGTGCCACGTCATTTCCCCTGTACCTAGTCGCTGGTGCTAACACACCTGATTGGTGTCACGTCATTTCCCCTGGCCCTAGTCGCTGGTGCTAACACACCTGATTGGTGTCACGTCATTTCCCCTGGCCCTAGTCGCTGGTGCTAACACCTGATTGGTGTCACGTCATTTCCCCTGGCCCTAGTCGCTGGTGCTAACACATCTGATTAGTGTCACGTCATTTCCCCTGGCCCTAGTCGCTGGTGCTAACACACCTGATTGGTGTCACGTCATTTCCCCTGGCCCTAGTCGCTGGTGCTAACACACCTGATTAGTGTCACGTCATTTCCCCTGGCCCTAGTAGCTGGTGCTAACACACCTGATTAGTGTCACGTCATTTCCCCTGGCCCTAGTCGCTGGTGCTAACACCTGATTGGTGTCACGTCATTTCCCCTGGCCCTAGTCGCTGGTGCTAACACATCTGATTAGTGTCACGTCATTTCCCCCTGGCCCTAGTCGCTGGTGCTAACACACCTGATTGGTGTCACGTCATTTCCCCTGGCCCTAGTCGCTGGTGATAACACACCTGATTAGTGTCACGTCATTTCCCCTGGCCCTAGTCGCTGGTGCTAACACACCTGATTGGTGTCACGTCATTTCCCCTGGCCCTAGTCGCTGGTGCTAACACCTGATTGGTGTCACGTCATTTCCCCTGGCCCTAGTCGCTGGTGCTAACACATCTGATTAGTGTCACGTCATTTCCCCTGGCCCTAGTCGCTGGTGCTAACACACCTGATTAGTGTCACGTCATTTCCCCTGGCCCTAGTCGCTGGAGCTAACACACCTGATTAGTGTCACGTCATTTCCCCTGGCCCTAGTCGCTGGTGCTAACACACCTGATTGGTGCCACGTCATTTCACCTGGCCCTAGTCGCTGGTGCTAACACACCTGATTAGTGTCACGTCATTTCCCCCTGGCCCTAGTCGCTGGTGCTAACACACCTGATTGGTGTCACGTCATTTCCCCTGGCCCTAGTCGCTGGTGCTAACACATCTGATTAGTGTCACGTCATTTCCCCTGGCCCTAGTCGCTGGTGCTAACACACCTGATTGGTGCCACGTCATTTCCCCTGGCCCTAGTCGCTGGTGCTAACACACCTGATTAGTGTCACGTCATTTCCCCTGGCCCTAGTCGCTGGTACTAACACACCTGATTAGTGTCACGTCATTTCCCCCTGGCCCTAGTCGCTGGTGCTAACACACCTGATTAGTGTCACGTCATTTCCCCTGGCCCTAGTCGCTGGTGCTAACACACCTGATTGGTGTCACGTCATTTTCCCCTGGCCCTAGTCGCTGGTGCTAACACATCTGATTAGTGTCACGTCATTTCCCCTGGCCCTAGTCGCTGGTGCTAACACACCTGATTGGTGTCACGTCATTTCCCCTGGCCCTAGTCGCTGGTGCTAACACACCTGATTAGTGCCACGTCATTTCCCCTGGCCCTAGTCGCTGGTGCTAACACACCTGATTAGTGTCACGTCATTTCCCCTGGCCCTAGTCGCTGGTGCTAACACACCTGATTAGTGTCACGTCATTTCCCCTGGCCCTAGTCGCTGGAGCTAACACACCTGATTAGTGTCACGTCATTTCCCCTGGCCCTAGTCGCTGGTGCTAACACATCTGATTAGTGTCACGTCATTTCCCCTGGCCCTAGTCGCTGGAGCTAACACACCTGATTAGTGCCACGTCATTTCCCCTGGCCCTAGTCGCTGGTGCTAACACACCCGATTAGTGTCACGTCATTTCCCCTGGCCCTAGTCGCTGGTGCTAACACACCTGATTAGTGTCACGTCATTTCCCCTGGCCCTAGTCGCTGGTGCTAACACACCTGATTCAACTAATTGTATCTTTTAACTGCGGACCATAATTAGTTGATTAATGGAGTCATGTCTGTGTGCTATGGTCTGGCACCAATCAGTCTGGCACGGAGCCTTGGTCAGCAGGGGAGGGGGTGGGGGTGTAGCCGGGTGGAGATTATAACAGAACATGGCCAAGATGTTCAAATGTTCATAAATGACCAGCATGGTCAAATAATAATAATCACAGTAGTTGTCGAAGGTGTAGCAAGTCAGCACCTCAGGAGTAAATGTCAGTTGGCTTTTCATAGCCGACCATTCAGAGTATCTCTACCTCTATCTCTATCTCTCTCCTGCGGTCTCTAGAGAGTTGAAAACAGCAGGTCTGGGACAGGTAGCACGTCCGGTGAACAGGTTAGGGTTCCATAGCCGCAGGCAGAACAGTTGAAACTGGAGCAGCAGCACAGCCAGGTGGACTGGGGACAGCAAGGAGTCATCATGCCAGGTAGTCCTGAGGCATGGTCCTAGGGCTGGAACACCGACTGCGAGCCAGGCCTAATCGCCCAACATCAGTGCCTGACCTCACTAATGCTCGTGGCTGAATGGAAGCAAGTCCCCGCAGCGATGTTCCAACATCTAGTGGAAAGCCTTCCCAGAAGAGTGGAGGCTGTTATAGCAGCAAAGGGGGGACCACCTCCATATTAATGCCCATCTTCGATGAGCAGGTGTCCATGTACATTTGGTCATGTAGTGTATTGTTGCTATCTTGTCACCAAGCATGTTTTGACATGACGATAAGAGATGAATAGTTGGTAAGAGAACAGGAACATACTGGCACCCAGGATACTAACTTCACTTCAAAATGTTGTGTTTGTATTTATTACATTTAGTAGCCTGTCTCCACCATTTAGTAGCCTGTCTCCACCATTTAGTAGCCTGTCTCCACCATTTAGTAACCTGTCTCCACCATTTAGTAGCCTGTCTCCACCATTTAGTAGCCTGTCTCCACCATTTAGTAGCCTGTCTCCACCATTTAGTAGCCTGTCTCCACCATTTAGTAGCCTGTCTCCACCATTTAGTAGCCTGTCTCCATCATTTAGTAGCCTGTCTCCACCATTTAGTAGCCTGTCTCCACCCTTTAGTAGCCTGTCTCCACCCTTTAGTAGCCTGTCTCCACCCTTTAGTAGCCTGTCTCCACCATTTAGTAGCCTGTCTCCACCACTTAGTAGCCTGTCCCCAACTTGCCCACACAATTTTCTGGATGTCTCAGGGTTGGAGCCACGGATCTCCCAGGATCACACGGTGAGAAGTTCTGCAACAAACAATTATAGTCACTACAAAAAAAAAGGGATGGGATGAGACTCTCAATTTCATGCTTTCAACCCAGCAGGCAAAAACCCACTTCAATTGACGTCATTACAACCACACACCATCAATATCTTATTGTAAACCCGTTGTAATGATGTCATTTCAAACCGCTTTGCCCACGGGGAATAGAGAGTGTAAAATAGGTGTTGGCATTGAGAGTGTTGCCATTGCTGTGTTCAATACAAGGCTGACTTCATGCTGCAGTGGATAGTACTCACAACCCATTGTTGATCAGAGAGCCGCCGCAGAAGTGGAATCCAGTATAGTCCTGGAGGGACACCTGCCAGGGCCAGGAGCCGGGAACAGGCTCCTCCTCGTTGACGATGTGGGCGTAACCAGACACCACAGCCTCCTCCCCGTTGACGATGCAGGTGTAACCAGACACCACAGGCTGGTCATCGTTGACGATGCGGACGTAACCAGACACCACGGCCTCCTCATCGTTGACGATGTGGGCGTAACCAGACACCACAGGCTCCTCATCGTTGACGATGTGGGCGTAACCAGACACCACAGCCTCCTCATCGTTGACGATGTGGGCGTAACCAGACACCACAGCCTCCTCCTCTTTGACGATGTGGGCGTAACCAGACACCACAGGCTCCTCATCGTTGACGATGTGGGTGTAACCAGACACCACGGGCTCTTCATCGTTGACGATGTGGGCGTAACCAGACACCACGGGCTCTTCATCGTTGACGATGTGGGCGTAACCAGACACCACAGGTTCCTCATCGTTGACGATGTGGGCGTAACCAGACACCACAGCCTCCTCCTCGTTGACGATGCAGGTGTAACCAGACACCACAGGCTCCTCCTCGTTGACGATGTGGGCGTAACCAGACACCACGGCCTCCTCATCGTTGACGATGTGGGCGTAACCAGACACCACAGCCTCCTCATCGTTGACGATGTGGGTGTAACCAGACACCACAGGTTCCTCCTCGTTGACGATGTGGGCGTAACCAGACACCACAGGCTGGTCATCGTTGACGATGTGGGCGTAACCAGACACATTTACATTTACATTTAAGTCATTTAGCAGACGCTCTTATCCAGAGCGACTTACAAATTGGTGCATTCACCTTATGATATCCAGTGGAACAACCACTTTACAATAGTGCATCTAACTCTTTTAAGGGGGAGGGGGGGGTTAGAAGGATTACTTTATCCTATCCTAGGTATTCCTTAAAGAGGTGGGGTTTCAGGTGTCTCCGGAAGGTGGTGATTGACTCCGCTGACCTGGCGTCGTGAGGGAGTTTGTTCCACCATTGGGGTGCCAGAGCAGCGAACAGTTTTGACTGGGCTGAGCGGGAACTGTACTTCCTCAGAGGTAGGGAGGCGAGCAGGCCAGAGGTGGATGAACGCAGTGCCCTTGTTTGGGTGTAGGGCCTGATCAGAGCCTGAAGGTACGGAGGTGCCGTTCCCCTCACAGCTCCGTAGGCAAGCACCATGGTCTTGTAGCGGATGCGAGCTTCAACTGGAAGCCAGTGGAGAGAGCGGAGGAGCGGGGTGACGTGAGAGAACTTGGGAAGGTTGAACACCAGACGGGCTGCGGCGTTCTGGATGAGTTGTAGGGGTTTAATAGCACAGGCAGGGAGCCCAGCCAACAGCGAGTTGCAGTAATCCAGACGGGAGATGACAAGTGCCTGGATTAGGACCTGCGCCGCTTCCTGTGTGAGGCAGGGTCGTACTCTGCGAATGTTGTAGAGCATGAACCTACAGGAACGGGTCACCGCCTTGATGTGAGTTGAGAACGACAGGGTGTTGTCCAGGATCACGCCAAGGTTCTTAGCACTCTGGGAGGAGGACACAATGGAGTTGTCAACCGTGATGGCGAGATCATGGAACGGGCAGTCCTTCCCCGGGAGGAAGAGCAGCTCCGTCTTGCCGAGGTTCAGCTTGAGGTGGTGATCCGTCATCCACACTGATATGTCTGCCAGACATGCAGAGATGCGATTCGCCACCTGGTTATCAGAGGGGGGAAAGGAGAAGATTAATTGTGTGTCGTCTGCATAGCAATGATAGGAGAGACCATGTGAGGATATGACAGAGCCAAGTGACTTGGTGTATAGCGAGAATAGGAGAGGGCCTAGAACAGAGCCCTGGGGGACACCAGTGGTGAGAGCACGTGGTGCGGAGACAGATTCTCGCCACGCCACCTGGTAGGAGCGACCTGTCAGGTAGGACGCAATCCAAGCGTGGGCCGCGCCGGAGATGCCCAGCTCGGAGAGGGTGGAGAGGAGGATCTGATGGTTCACAGTATCAAAGGCAGCCGATAGGTCTAGAAGGATGAGAGCAGAGGAGAGAGAGTTAGCTTTAGCAGTGCGGAGCGCCTCCGTGACACAGAGAAGAGCAGTCTCAGTTGAATGACTAGTCTTGAAACCTGACTGATTTGGATCAAGAAGGTCATTCTGAGAGAGATAGCAGGAGAGCTGGCCAAGGACGGCACGTTCAAGAGTTTTGGAGAGAAAAGAAAGAAGGGATACTGGTCTGTAGTTGTTGACATCGGAGGGATCGAGTGTAGGTTTTTTCAGAAGGGGTGCAACTCTCGCTCTCTTGAAGACGGAAGGGACGTAGCCAGCGGTCAAGGATGAGTTGATGAGCGAGGTGAGGTAAGGGAGAAGGTCTCCGGAAATGGTCTGGAGAAGAGAGGAGGGGATAGGGTCAAGCGGGCAGGTTGTTGGGCGGCCGGCCGTCACAAGACGCAAGATTTCATCTGGAGAGAGAGGGGAGAAAGAGGTCAAAGCACAGGGTAGGGCAGTGTGAGCAGAACCAGCGGTGTCGTTTGACTTAGCAAACGAGGATCGGATGTCGTCGACCTTTTTTTCAAAATGGTTGACGAAGTCATCTGCAGAGAGGGAGGAGGGGGGGGAGGGGGAGGAGGATTCAGGAGGGAGGAGAAGGTGGCAAAGAGCTTCCTAGGGTTAGAGGCAGATGCTTGGAATTTAGAGTGGTAGAAAGTGGCTTTAGCAGCAGAGACAGAAGAGGAGAATGTAGAGAGGAGGGAGTGAAAGGATGCCAGGTCCGCAGGGAGGCGAGTTTTCCTCCATTTCCGCTCGGCTGCCCGGAGCCCTGTTCTGTGAGCTCGCAGTGAGTCGTCGAGCCACGGAGCAGGAGGGGAGGACCGAGCCGGCCTGGAGGATAGGGGACATAGAGAGTCAAAGGATGCAGAAAGGGAGGAGAGGAGGGTTGAGGAGGCAGAATCAGGAGATAGGTTGGAGAAGGTTTGAGCAGAGGGAAGAGATGATAGGATGGAAGAGGAGAGAGTAGCGGGGGAGAGAGAGCGAAGGTTGGGACGGCGCGATACCATCCGAGTAGGGGCAGTGTGGGAAGTGTTGGATGAGAGCGAGAGGGAAAAGGATACAAGGTAGTGGTCGGAGACTTGGAGGGGAGTTGCAGTGAGATTAGTGGAAGAACAGCATCTAGTAAACTTGTGAGTAGGGGGGGAAGGTGAGAGGGTGAGGTCAAAAGAGGAGAGGAGTGGAAAGAAGGAGGCAGAGAGGAATGAGTCAAAGGTAGACGTGGGGAGGTTAAAGTCACCCAGAACTGTGAGAGGTGAGCCATCCTCAGGAAAGGAACTTATCAGGGCGTCAAGCTCATCGATGAACTCTCCAAGGGAACCTGGAGGGCGATAAATGATAAGGATGTTAAGCTTGAAAGGGCTGGTAACTGTGACAGCATGGAATTCAAAGGAGGCGATAGACAGATGGGTCAGGGGAGAAAGAGAGAATGTCCACTTGGGAGAGATGAGGATCCCAGTGCCACCACCCCGCTGACCAGAAGCTCTCGGGGTGTGCGAGAACACGTGGGCAGACGAGGAGAGAGCAGTAGGAGTAGCAGTGTTATCAGTGGTAATCCATGTTTCCGTCAGTGCCAAGAAGTCGAGGGACTGGAGGGACGCATAGGCTGAGATGAACTCTGCCTTGTTGGCCGCAGATCGGCAGTTCCAGAGGCTGCCGGAGACCTGGAACTCCACGTGGGTCGTGCGCGCTGGGACCACCAGGTTAGAGTAGCGGCGGCCACGCGGTGTGAAGCGTTTGTATGGTCTGTGCAGAGAGGAGAGAAGAGGGATAGACAGACACATAGTTGACAGGCTACAGAAGAGGCTACGCTAATGCAAAGGAGATTAGAATGACAAGTGGACTACACGTCTCGAATGTTCAGAAAGTTAAGCTTACGTTGCAAAAAAAAAAAAAAAAAAAAAAAAAAAAAAAAAAATCTTATTGACTAAAATGATATAGTACTGCTGGCTGGTGAAGTAGGCTGGCTAGCAGTGGCTGCGTTGTTGACTTTGTTTGAAAGTGTAGCTGGCTAGGTAACCTCTAACTGGCTAGGTAACCTCGACAATTTCTCTAAATTTCTCTAAACTACACAATTATCTTGGATACAAGGACAGCAAAGACAACTATGTAGCTAGCTAACACTACGCTAATCAAGTCGTTCCGTTGTAATGTAAGTTTCTACAGTGCTGCTATTCGGTAGAAGTTGGCTAGCTAGCAGTGTTAGCTAACAGTGTTGACTAGGTAGGAGAACGGCAGCGCGGCGGACGAAAATAGCTGGCTAGCTAACCGATAATTACTCAAAACTACACAATTATCTTAGATACAAAGATAGCAAAGACAACTATGTAGCTAGCTAACACTACACTAATCAACACCACAGGCTGTGGAATATAATGATGATATAGTATATTGATGGTAATATATAGTGATGGTATAATATAGTGAAGGATAGTTACGCTGACGTGAAGGGATCCATCAGGCCGTATGCCCAGGTTTTGGCGTTGTGGTTCTTGTTCAATGGGGCTGTTTTTAGCGATGGGGAGGGGGGGTGTTCGGCTGGAGACAGTTGTTCATTTTTTGCTTGAGAAGATCATGTACTGTGTTTTGGTTGGGTTGAAAATTAGTTTGATGTCAGTGAGAGTCTCCTGTATTTTAAGATCTTCTCAACACACTTAAAGGGGCAGTTGCCTTCTCTAGGATAGGGGGCAGCATTTTCACATTTGGATGAAAAGCATGCCCAGAGTAAACTGCCTCCTACTCAGTCCCAGATGCTAATATATGCATATTATTATTAGTATTGGATAGAAAACACTCTAAAACTGTTTGAATCATGTCTGTGACTATAACATAACTTATTTGGCAGGCAAAACCCCGAGGACAAACCATTCAGATTTTTTATTTTTTGAGGTCACTCTTTTCAATGTGTTTTCATTGGGAATCCAGATTTCTAAGGGACCTTCCTGCAGTTCCTATCGCTTCCACTGGATGTCAACAGTCTTTAGAAATTGGTTGAGATTTTTCCTTTGAGAAATGAAGAAGTAGCCATGTTCAGAATGAGGCTCCAGTGAAGTGTACTGTTTGTTAGAGGCGCGTGACCAGAAAGCATGCTATATATTGTTTTCCTCCGGTATTGAACACAGATCATCCCATCTTCAATTTTATCGATTATTTACGTTAAAAAATACCAAAAGTTGTATTACAAAAGTAGTTTGACATGTTTGGACAAAGCTTACAGGTAACTTTTGAGATAATTTGTAGTCACGTTGTGCAAGTTGGAACCGATGTTTTTCTGGATCAAACACGCCAAATAAATTGACATTTTGGATATATATCGACGGAATTAATCGAACAAAAGGACCATTTGTGATTTTTATGGGACATGTTGGAGTGCCAACAGAAGAAGATCGTCAAAAGTAAGGAATGAATTATATATTTATTTCTGTGTTTTGTGTCAAGCCGGGAGGGTTGAAATATGATGGTCTGTGATTGTTAGCTGGGGTGCTATCCTCAGATAATAGCCTTGTTTGCTTTCGCCGTAAAGCATTTTTTAAATCTGACACGTTGGCTGGATTCACAACAAGTGTAGCTTTCATTTGGTATATTGAATGTGTGATTTCATGAAAGTTAAATTTTTATAGTAATTTATTTGAATTTGGCGCTCTGCATTTTCACTGGATGTTGGCCAGGAGGGACGCTACCGTCCCACATATCCCAGAGAGGTTATTAAATACATTTTTGGGATTTATAAATTAATGATATTGTCACGCGGGACTAGGTGGGTGCAGGAATCAGACGCAGAGAGAGTTCCACTGGGGTATAGTGCTCTTTACTAAAAAGGGATTGGTGGCGGCTAGTAGGACGGTGACGACGACCGCCGAGCACCGCCCGAACAGGTAGGGGAGCCAACTTCGGCGGAGGTCGTGACAGATATATATCCATTGATTCTTAAAGAATAAAACATATAAATGCCTCATGAGCTTAGTTCAACTATCACACTCCATGGGAACCCAAAATATAAGCTTGTTTTACTCCAATATTTCTAAACAAAGTAAATGTAAACAAACACTGTGTAGCCTCAAAACATGGTTAAAACTATAATGTTGATATCATGGATGGTCAGTCCTGTGTAGCCTCAAAACATGGTTAAAACTATAATGTTGATATCATGGATGGTCAGTCCTTGTATCTGGAGCTCTATCTTTGAATTTGAGAGTGGTTACATTTCTCAAGCACCACCCCCCCCCCCCCCCCACCCCCACTTTTTACCAGAACAATGGCAGAGAGAACGCTTTGTTATTCTGTTTACTACTGATTGCTGCATTAACTATCAAAAACCCCACGTGTCAAGAAACACCAAGGAACAAATACGTTACTAGAAACGACTTTTATTTTATTATTGAGATGAAGCTGAAAACTTAGTTGGAGGCGATGGTCTGGTCGATGTAAGAGCGGAGCTCGGTGACGCGGGCGTACACTCCGGGCATAGTGGTGGTGCAGGTTCCACTGCCCCAGGACACAATACCAACCAGGGTCCAGGCACCAGCCTTCTCACAGACCAGGGGGCCACCAGAGTCACCCTGCAGGAACACAAAAAGGAGCATGGAAAGAGTTAGAGTCTCTCTCTAGGGATTTATTTTTATGTTCAGAGTTTGTGCTCGGCTGTTTCCAAAACAGTTAAGAACTAAGGAAACACCGAGCTTTAATTGATACAATGTCTGTTTAAGCTAAAGTGTAAATAACTGTAAAAGTTCAGATTGAACGTCTTCCATTAGTCAGATGGTGGAAGGTTCAGTGTCATGGTAACAGTGCGTCAGGGTGCCATATGGTTTGTGTACGCTTGCAAAAATCTAGGAAGTCTGAAAACCCTGGCAATGTTTTGGCAGTTGACCGGAATGTTCCAACCCTATGGTTTGTGTTTACTTACCATGCAGGAAGAGGCGCCATCGGCTCCAGCGCAGATCATAAGGTCGCTGATTTTGGAGCCCCAGAACTTCTGGCACTGAGCCTTGGTCAGCAGGGGAAGAGCAGCCTGCTGCAGCAGGGCAGGGGTGTCAGCCGCTGGAACCAGAGGACACCAAGGGTCAGGTAACACTTAAAAACCGATTAGCCAATCACCATCTTTCTCACATTTATTAGACTACTAGCAACTCAGGACTACACTGAAACGTCATTTTTTTCAAATAGATTGAGCCAACTGAAATGGAATCTTTCAAATAGATTGAGCCAACTGAAATGGAATCTTTCAAATTGATTGAGCCAACTGAAATGGAATCTTTCAAATTGATTGAGCCAACTGAAATGGAATCTTTCAACTATACCGAACATACCGCTAGTCAAAAAAACTAAACCAAAGTTTGTCAGACTTTACAATGAGACCTAGAAAAGCTGTCGTGATTGGTTACCGTTGTAGCGGGTCAGACCCCAGCCGGAGGTCACACACGTCATCCCACCGGGGAAGTCATCGTTGGTCTCAGCAACGCACACGGGGGACACACGGGTTCCCAAGAGGGCGGGGGTGGCCAGCTTGATCAGGGTGATGTCGTTGTTGATGGTGAAGCCGTTGTAATTGGGGTGCTTGAAGACCTAGTAAGGAAGGACACAACGTTTGAGATTTTAGATTGAATGTTAATTCACTGAGCAGATCATTATCGTTTGAGTTGATGTGACTTCAAAAGGTGGAACTTTTTACTGATCTTTATCTTTACTTCAAAATAAAAGTCTAGATGTTAGAAGTTGTAGTAATAGTTGTTTGTGTTGTGTCTGTGGTTGTTTACCTGGCCAACCTTGATGGTCTGGATGTTCTCAGCGTTGGACGAGCGATCGTGCTCTCCCAGGATCACACGGTGAGAGGTCCTGAAATAGTTTCACAAAATTAACATCATTTAGCTACTTTAGCAATATGCTAGCCGGCTTTGAGCTAATTAGCATTAGCATTATCTAGTTTATAGCTAGTTTTTAGTTAGTTAGCATTAGCTAGCTTTTAGCTAGTTAGCAATAGCTAGCTTTTAGCTAGTTAGTATGAACATTAGTTAGATTTTAGCTAGTTTTTAGCTAGTTAGCATGTTGCTACACTTATGAAGGTAATGGCTCAGCAGCCAGCACTCACTTCACGCTGCAGTGGGCAGCAGTCACAACCCAGTTCTCGTTGATCAGAGAGCCGCCGCAGAAGTGGAATCCAGTGTAGTCCTGGAGGGACACCTGCCAGGGCCAGGAGCCGGGCACAGCCTCTTCACCGTTGACGATGCGGGAGTAACCAGACACCACAGGCTGGATGGCGGGGGTTCCACAGCCTAAAGACAGAGATTATGGGTCAGGGGTCAGGTTTGGCTGCTCTAACAGAGATTCTAACAGTGACAGTTTCTGAAATACGTCTATACAGAATATAAATACATTGCTGCCTATTGTAGTACCACTTGAAATGTTATTGAGGAATCCTAAAAGGTATCCTACAATACATCCTACAAGGTATCCTACAAGGTATCCTACAAGAGGTATCCTACAAGAGGTATCCTACAAGAGGTATCCTACACGGTATCCTACAAGGCATCCTACAAGATATCCTACAAGGCATCCTACAAGATATCCTACAAGGCATCCTACAAGGTATCCTATAAGGTATCCTATAAGGTATCCTACAAGGTATCCTACAAGGCATCCTACAAGAGGTATCCTACAAGAGGTATCCTACAAGAGGTATCCGACAAGAGGTATCCTACAAGGTATCCTACAAGGTATCCTACAAGGTATCGTAACAAGGTATCCTACAAGAGGTATCCTACAAGAGGTATCCTACAAGAGGTATCCTACAAGGCAGACATTGGCATACACATGGACATTTTCTCACCGTAGGCTACGCCGGCGAAGGCAAGGCAGGAGAGGAGCAGCAGACAGTTCATGTTTTCAGCGTGATGGAGTGAGGCACACAGCGGGGTCTTTTATACAGGAACCACTGGTCCACTGTGTGTGTGTGTGTGTGTGTGTGTACCTCACCTGTCCCTCTGCAGATAACGGGACATTTTCTCACACCGTTATAGAACATTACGGGGTTACGAAAAGGGCATTTTGTTGGAATATTTATTGAAAATGACCAATGGAAAAAAATGATGGAGACAATGTTGGCTTGTGGTAAATCATTACCCAAAGGATAGCCTGAAAGCATGATAGCTATGTTACTTAGACAACTCGTGAAGGGCGGCAGGTAGCCTCGCTCTCTCTGAAAGCATGATAGCTATGTTACTTAGACAACTCGTGAAGGGCGGCAGGTAGCCTCGCTCTCTCTGAAAGCATGATAGCTATGTTACTTAGACAACTCGTGAAGGGCGGCAGGTAGCCTCGCTCTCTCTGAAAGCATGATAGCTATGTTACTTAGACAACTCGTGAAGGGCGGCAGGTAGCCTCGCTCTCTCTGAAAGCATGATAGCTATGTTACTTAGACAACTCGTGAAGGGCGGCAGGTAGCCTCGCTCTCTCTGAAAGCATGATAGCTATGTTACTTAGACAACTCGTGAAGGGCGGCAGGTAGCCTAGCAGTTGGGCCAGTAACCTAAAGGGTCGCTGGTTCAAATACCTGAGCGGACAAGGTGGAAAAAATCTGTTGATGTGCCCTTGTCCTCGACACGAAACCCTCATTTGCTTCAGGGGTGCCATACTACTATGACTGACCCTGTAAAACAACACACTTCACTGCACCTATCATACTACTATGGCTGACCCTGTAAAACAACACCTATCATACTACTATGACTGACCCTGTACAACACCTATCATACTACTATGGCTGACCCTGTACAACAACACCTATCATACTACTATGACTGACCCTGTACAACACCTATCATACTACTATGGCTGACCCTGTAAAACAACACACTTCACTGCACCTATCATACTACTATGGCTGACCCTGTAAAACAACACCTATCATACTACTATGACTGACCCTGTACAACACCTATCATACTACTATGGTTGACCCTGTACAACACCTATCATACTACTATGGCTGACCCTGTAAAACAACACCTATCATACTACTATGACTGACCCTGTACAACAACACCTATCATACTACTATGACTGACCCTGTAATACAACACCTATCATACTACTATGACTGACCCTGTAAAACAACACCTATCATACTACTATGACTGACCCTGTAAAACAACACCTATCATACTACTATGACTGACCCTGTAAAACAACACCTATCATACTACTATGACTGACCCTGTAAAACAACACCTATCATACTACTATGGCTGACCCTGTAAAACAACACCTATCATACTACTATGACTGACCCTGTAAAACAACACCTATCATACTACTATGGCTGACCCTGTAAAACAACACCTATCATACTACTATGGCTGACCCTGTAAAACAACACCTATCATACTACTATGGCTGACCCTGTACAACACCTATCATACTACTATGGCTGACCCTGTACAACACCTATCATACTACTATGACTGACCCTGTAAAACAACACATTTCACTGCACCTATCATACTACTATGACTGACCCTGTAAAACAACACCTATCATACTACTATGACTGACCCTGTAAAACTGCACCTATCATACTACTATGACTGCCCCTGTAAAACAACACACTTCACTGCACCTATCATACTACTATGACTGACCCTGTAAAACAACACCTATCATACTACTATGACTGACCCTGTAAAACTGCACCTATCATACTACTATGGCTGACCCTGTAAAACAACACCTATCATACTACTATGACTGACCCTGTAAAACAACACCTATCATACTACTATGACTGACCCTGTAAAACAACACCTATCATACTACTATGACTGACCCTGTAAAACTGCACCTATCATACTACTATGGCTGACCCTGTAAAACAACACCTATCATACTACTATGACTGACCCTGTAAAACAACACCTATCATACTACTATGACTGACCCTGTACAACAACACCTATCATACTACTATGACTGACCCTGTAAAACAACACCTATCATACTACTATGACTGACCCTGTAAAACAACACCTATCATACTACTATGACTGACCCTGTAAAACAACACCTATCATACTACTATGACTGACCCTGTAAAACAACACCTATCATACTACTATGACTGACCCTGTAAAACAACACCTATCATACTACTATGACTGACCCTGTACAACAACACATATCATACTACTATGGCTGACCCTGTAAAACAACACCTATCATACTACTATGACTGACCCTGTAAAACAACACCTATCATACTACTATGGCTGACCCTGTAAAACAACACATTACACTGCACCTGTCATACTACTATGGCTGACCCTGTAAAACAACACCTATCATACTACTATGACTGACCCTGTAAAACAACACCTATCATACTACTATGACTGACCCTGTAAAACAACACCTATCATACTACTATGGCTGACCCTGTACAACACCTATCATACTACTATGGCTGACCCTGTACAACACCTATCATACTACTATGGCTGACCCTGTAAAACAACACCTATCATACTACTATGGCTGACCCTGTACAACACCTATCATACTACTATGGCTGACCCTGTACAACACCTATCATACTACTATGACTGACCCTGTAAAACAACACATTTCACTGCACCTATCATACTACTATGACTGACCCTGTAAAACAACACCTATCATACTACTATGACTGACCCTGTAAAACTGCACCTATCATACTACTATGACTGCCCCTGTAAAACAACACACTTCACTGCACCTATCATACTACTATGACTGACCCTGTAAAACAACACCTATCATACTACTATGACTGACCCTGTAAAACTGCACCTATCATACTACTATGGCTGACCCTGTAAAACAACACCTATCATACTACTATGACTGACCCTGTAAAACAACACCTATCATACTACTATGACTGACCCTGTAAAACAACACCTATCATACTACTATGACTGACCCTGTAAAACTGCACCTATCATACTACTATGGCTGACCCTGTAAAACAACACCTATCATACTACTATGACTGACCCTGTAAAACAACACCTATCATACTACTATGACTGACCCTGTACAACAACACCTATCATACTACTATGACTGACACTGTAAAACAACACCTATCATACTACTATGACTGACCCTGTAAAACAACACCTATCATACTACTATGACTGACCCTGTAAAACAACACCTATCATACTACTATGACTGACCCTGTATAACAACACCTATCATACTACTATGACTGACCCTGTAAAACAACACCTATCATACTACTATGACTGACCCTGTAAAACAACACCTATCATACTACTATGGCTGGCCCTGTAAAACAACACCTATCATACTACTATGACTGACCCTGTAAAACTGCACCTATCATACTACTATGGCTGACCCTGTAAAACAACACCTATCATACTACTATGACTGACCCTGTAAAACAACACCTATCATACTACTATGACTGACCCTGTAAAACAACACCTATCATACTACTATGACTGACCCTGTAAAACAACACCTATCATACTACTATGACTGACCCTGTAAAACAACACCTATCATACTACTATGACTGACCCTGTAAAACAACACATTTCACTGCACCTATCATACTACTATGACTGACCCTGTAAAGCAACACCTATCATACTACTATGACTGACCCTGTAAAACTGCACCTATCATACTACTATGACTGCCCCTGTAAAACAACACACTTCACTGCACCTATCATACTACTATGACTGACCCTGTAAAACAACACCTATCATACTACTATGACTGACCCTGTAAAACTGCACCTATCATACTACTATGGCTGACCCTGTAAAACAACACCTATCATACTACTATGACTGACCCTGTAAAACAACACCTATCATACTACTATGACTGACCCTGTAAAACAACACCTATCATACTACTATGACTGACCCTATAAAACTGCACCTATCATACTACTATGGCTGACCCTGTAAAACAACACCTATCATACTACTATGACTGACCCTGTAAAACAACACCTATCATACTACTATGACTGACCCTGTACAACAACACCTATCATAATACTATGACTGACCCTGTAAAACAACACCTATCATACTACTATGACTGACCCTGTAAAACAACACCTATCATACTACTATGACTGACCCTGTAAAACAACACCTATCATACTACTATGACTGACCCTGTATAACAACACCTATCATACTACTATGACTGACCCTGTAAAACAACACCTATCATACTACTATGACTGACCCTGTAAAACAACACCTATCATACTACTATGGCTGGCCCTGTAAAACAACACCTATCATACTACTATGACTGACCCTGTAAAACTGCACCTATCATACTACTATGGCTGACCCTGTAAAACAACACCTATCATACTACTATGACTGACCCTGTAAAACAACACCTATCATACTACTATGACTGACCCTGTAAAACAACACCTATCATACTACTATGACTGACCCTGTAAAACAACACCTATCATACTACTATGACTGACCCTGTACAACAACACCTATCATACTACTATGGCTGACCCTGTAAAACAACACCTATCATACTACTATGACTGACCCTGTAAAACAACACCTATCATACTACTATGACTGACCCTGTAAAACAACACCTATCATACTACTATGACTGACCCTGTACAACAACACATATCATACTACTATGGCTGACCCTGTAAAACAACACCTATCATACTACTATGACTGACCCTGTAAAACAACACCTATCATACTACTATGGCTGACCCTGTAAAACAACACATTACACTGCACCTGTCATACTACTATGGCTGACCCTGTAAAACAACACCTATCATACTACTATGACTGACCCTGTAAAACAACACCTATCATACTACTATGACTGACCCTGTAAAACAACACCTATCATACTACTATGACTGACCCTGTACAACAACACCTATCATACTACTATGACTGACCCTGTAAAACAACACCTATCATACTACTATGACTGACCCTGTAAAACAACACCTATCATACTACTATGACTGACCCTGTAAAACAACACCTATCATACTACTATGACTGACCCTGTAAAACAACACCTATCATACTACTATGACTGACCCTGTACAACAACACCTATCATACTACTATGACTGACCCTGTAAAACAACACCTATCATACTACTATGACTGACCCTGTAAAACAACACCTATCATACTACTATGACTGACCCTGTAAAACAACACCTATCATACTACTATGACTGACCCTGTAAAACAACACCTATCATACTACTATGGCTGACCCTGTACAACACCTATCATACTACTATGACTGACCCTGTAAAACAACACATTTCACTGCACCTATCATACTACTATGACTGACCCTGTAAAACAACACCTATCATACTACTATGACTGACCCTGTAAAACTGCACCTATCATACTACTATGACTGCCCCTGTAAAACAACACACTTCACTGCACCTATCATACTACTATGACTGACCCTGTAAAACAACACCTATCATACTACTATGACTGACCCTGTAAAACTGCACCTATCATACTACTATGGCTGACCCTGTAAAACAACACCTATCATACTACTATGACTGACCCTGTAAAACAACACCTATCATACTACTATGACTGACCCTGTAAAACAACACCTATCATACTACTATGACTGACCCTATAAAACTGCACCTATCATACTACTATGGCTGACCCTGTAAAACAACACCTATCATACTACTATGACTGACCCTGTAAAACAACACCTATCATACTACTATGACTGACCCTGTACAACAACACCTATCATAATACTATGACTGACCCTGTAAAACAACACCTATCATACTACTATGACTGACCCTGTAAAACAACACCTATCATACTACTATGACTGACCCTGTAAAACAACACCTATCATACTACTATGACTGACCCTGTATAACAACACCTATCATACTACTATGACTGACCCTGTAAAACAACACCTATCATACTACTATGACTGACCCTGTAAAACAACACCTATCATACTACTATGGCTGACCCTGTAAAACAACACATTACACTGCACCTGTCATACTACTATGGCTGACCCTGTAAAACAACACCTATCATACTACTATGACTGACCCTGTAAAACAACACCTATCATACTACTATGACTGACCCTGTAAAACAACACCTATCATACTACTATGACTGACCCTGTAAAACAACACCTATCATACTACTATGACTGACCCTGTAAAACAACACCTATCATACTACTATGACTGACCCTGTAAAACAACACCTATCATACTACTATGACTGACCCTGTACAACAACACATATCATACTACTATGGCTGACCCTGTAAAACAACACCTATCATACTACTATGACTGACCCTGTAAAACAACACCTATCATACTACTATGGCTGACCCTGTAAAACAACACATTACACTGCACCTGTCATACTACTATGGCTGACCCTGTAAAACAACACCTATCATACTACTATGACTGACCCTGTAAAACAACACCTATCATACTACTATGACTGACCCTGTAAAACAACACCTATCATACTACTATGACTGACCCTGTACAACAACACCTATCATACTACTATGACTGACCCTGTAAAACAACACCTATCATACTACTATGACTGACCCTGTAAAACAACACCTATCATACTACTATGACTGACCCTGTAAAACAACACCTATCATACTACTATGACTGACCCTGTAAAACAACACCTATCATACTACTATGACTGACCCTGTAAAACAACACCTATCATACTACTATGACTGACCCTGTAAAACAACACCTATCATACTACTATGGCTGACCCTGTAAAACAACACCTATCATACTACTATGACTGACCCTGTAAAACAACACCTATCATACTACTATGACTGACCCTGTAAAACAACACCTATCATACTACTATGGCTGACCCTGTAAAACAACACCTATCATACCACTATGACTGTTTCTGTAAAACAACACCTATCATACTACTATGACTGACCCTGTAAAACAACACATTACACTGCACCTGTCATACTACTATGACTGACCCTGTAAAACAACACCTATCATACTACTATGACTGACCCTTTAAAACAACACCTATCATACTACTATGGCTGACCCTGTAAAACAACACCTATCATACTACTATGACTGACCCTGTAAAACAACACCTATCATACTACTATGACTGACCCTGTAAAACAACACCTATCATACTACTATGGCTGGCCCTGTAAAACAACACCTATCATACTACTATGACTGACCCTGTAAAACAACACCTATCATACTACTATGACTGACCCTGTAAAACAACACCTATCATACTACTATGGCTGACCCTGTAAAACAACACCTATCATACTACTATGGCTCCCCGTTGACGATGCGGACGTTACCAGACACCACAGGCTCCTCCCGTTCACGATATGGGCGTAACCAGACACCACAGGCTGTGGAATATAATGATGATGTAATATATTGATGGTAATATATAGTTATGGTATATTATAATGATGGTATAATATAGTGATGGTATAATATAGTGAAGGATGGTTACGCTGACGTGAAGGGATCCATCAGGCCGTATGCCCAGGTTACGGTGTTGTGGTTCTTGTTCAATGGGGCTGTTTTTAGCGATGGGGAGGGGGGGTGTTCGGCTGGAGACAGTTGTTCATTTTTTGCTTGAGAAGATCATGTACTGTGTTTTGGTTGGGTTGAAAATTAGTTTGATGTCAGTGAGAGTCTCCTGTATTTTAAGATCTTCTCAACTTAAAGGGGCAGTTGCCTTCTCTAGGATAGGGGGCAGCATTTTCACGTTTGGATGAAAAGCATGCCCAGAGTAAACTGCCTCCTACTCAGTCCCAGATGCTAATATATGCATATTATTATTAGTATTGGATAGAAAACACTCTAAAACTGTTTGAATCATGTCTGTGACTATAACATAACTTATTTGTCAGGCAAAACCCCGAGGACAAACCATTCAGATTTTTTATTTTTTGAGGTCACTCTTTTCAATGTGTTTTCATTGGGAATCCATATTTCTAAGGGACCTTCCTGCAGTTCCTATCGCTTCCACTGGATGTCAACAGTCTTTAGAAATTGGTTGAGGTTTTTCCTTTGAGAAATGAAGAAGTAGCCATGTTCAGAATGAGGCTCCAGTGAAGTGTACTGTTTGTTAGTGGCGCGTGACCAGAAAGCATGCTATATATTGTTTTCCTCCGGTATTGAACACAGATCATCCCATCTTCAATTTTATCGATTATTTACGTTAAAAAATACCAAAAGTTGTATTACAAAAGTAGTTTGGCATGTTTGGACAAAGCTTACAGGTAACTTTGAGATAATTTGTAGTCACGTTGTGCAAGTTGGAACCGATGTTTTTCTGGATCAAACACGCCAAATAAATTGACATTTTGGATATATATCGACGGAATTAATCGAACAAAAGGACCATTTGTGATTTTTATGGGACATGTTGGAGTGCCAACAGAAGAAGATCGTCAAAAGTAAGGAATGAATTATATATTTATTTCTGCGTTTTGTGTCAAGCCGGGAGGGTTGAAATATGATGGTCTGTGATTGTTAGCTGGGGTGCTATCCTCAGATAATAGCATTGTTTGCTTTCGCCGTAAAGCATTTTTTAAATCTGACACATTGGCTGGATTCACAACAAGTGTAGCTTTCATTTGGTATATTGAATGTGTGATTTCATGAAAGTTAAATTTTTATAGTAATTTATTTGAATTTGGCGCTCTGCATTTTCACTGGATGTTGGCCAGGAGGGACGCTACCGTCCCACATATCCCAGAGAGGTTAAATACATTTTTTGGGATTTATAAATTAATGATATTGTCACGCGGGACTAGGTGGGTGCAGGAATCAGACGCAGAGAGAGTTCCACTGGGGTATAGTGCTCTTTACTAAAAAGGGATCGGTGGCGGCTAGTAGGACGGTGACGACGACAGCCGAGCACCGCCCGAACAGGTAGGGGAGCCAACTTCGGCGGAAGTCGTGACAGATATATATCCATTGATTCTTAAAGAATAAAACGTATAAATGCCTCATGATCTTAATTCAACTGTCACATTCCACGGGAACCCAAAATATAAGCTTGTTTTACACCAATATTTCTAAACAAAGTAAATGTAAACAAACACTGTTTAGCCTCAAAACATGGTTATAACTATAATGTTGATATCATGGATGGTCAGTCCTTGTATCTGGAGCTCTATCTTTGAATTTGAGAGTGGTTACATTTCTCAAGCACCACCCCCCCCCCACCCCCACTTTTTACCACAACAATGGCGGAGAGAATGCTTTGTTATTCTGTTAACTGCTGATTGCTGCATTAACTATCAAAAACCCCACGTGTCAAGAAACACCAAGGAACAAATACGTTACTAGAAACGACTTTTATTTTATTATTGAGATGAAGCTGAAAACTTAGTTGGAGGCGATGGTCTGGTCGATGTAAGAGCGGAGCTCGGTGACGCGGGCGTACACTCCGGGCATAGTGGTGGTGCAGGTTCCACTGCCCCAGGACACAATACCAACCAGGGTCCAGGCACCAGCCTTCTCACAGACCAGGGGGCACCAGAGTCACCCTGCAGGAACACAAAAGAGTTAGTCTCTCTCTCTAGGGATTTATTTTTATGTTCAGAGTTTGTGCTCGGCTGTTTCCAAAAAAAGTTAAGAACTAAGGAAACACCGAGCTTTTGTTGATGCACTGACTGTTTAAGCTAAAGTGTAAATAACTGTAAAAGTTCAGATTGAACTTCCATTAGTCAGATGGTGGAAGGTTCAGTGTCATGGTAACAGTGCGTCAGGGTGCCATATGGTTTGTGTACGCTTGCAAAAATCTAGGAAGTCTGAAAACCCTGGCAATGTTTTGGCAGTTGACCGGAATGTTCCAACCCTATGGTTTGTGTTTACTTACCATGCAGGAAGAGGCGCCATCGGCTCCAGCGCAGATCATAAGGTCGCTGATTTTGGAGCCCCAGAACTTCTGGCACTGAGCCTTGGTCAGCAGGGGAAGAGCAGCCTGCTGCAGCAGGGCAGGGGTGTCAGCAGCTGGAACCAGAGGACACCAAGGGTCAGGTAACACTTAAAAACCGATTAGCCAATCACCATCTTTCTCACATTTATTAGACTACTAGCAACTCAGGACTACACTGAAACGTCATTTTTTTCAAATAGATTGAGCCAACTGAAATGGAATCTTTCAAATAGATTGAGCCAACTGAAATGGAATCTTTCAAATTGATTGAGCCAACTGAAATGGAATCTTTCAAATTGATTGAGCCAACTGAAATGGAATCTTTCAACTATACCGAACATACCGCTAGTCAAAAAAACTAAACCAAAGTTTGTCAGACTTTACAATGAGACCTAGAAAAGCTGTCGTGATTGGTTACCGTTTTGTAGCGGGTCAGACCCCAGCGGAGGTCACACACGTCATCCCACCGGGGAAGTCATCGTTGGTCTCAGCAACGCACACGGGGGACACACGGGTTCCCAAGAGGGCGGGGGTGGCCAGCTTGATCAGGGTGATGTCGTTGTTGATGGTGAAAGCCGTTGTAATTGGGGTGCTTGAAGACCTAGTAAGGAAGGACACAACGTTTGAGATTTTAGATTGAATGTTAATTCACTGAGCAGATCATTATCGTTTGAGTTGATGTGACTTCAAAAGGTGGAACTTTTTACTGATCTTTATCTTACTTCAAAATAAAAGTCTAGATGTTAGAAGTTGTAGTAATAGTTGTTTGTGTTGTGTCTGTGGTTGTTTACCTGGCCAACCTTGATGGTCTGGATGTTCTCAGCGTTGGACGAGCGATCGTGCTCTCCCAGGATCACACGGTGAGAGGTCCTGAAATAGTTTCACAAAATTAACATCATTTAGCTACTTAGCAATATGCTAGCCGGCTTTGAGCTAATTAGCATTAGCATTATCTAGTTTATAGCTAGTTTTTAGTTAGTTAGCATTAGCTAGCTTTTAGCTAGTTAGCAATAGCTAGCTTTTAGCTAGTTAGTATGAACATTAGTTAGATTTTAGCTAGTTTTTAGCTAGTTAGCATGTGCTACACTTATGAAGGTAATGGCTCAGCAGCCAGCACTCACTTCACGCTGCAGTGGGCAGCAGTCACAACCCAGTTCTCGTTGATCAGAGAGCCGCCGCAGAAGTGGAATCCAGTGTAGTCCTGGAGGACACCTGCCAGGGCCAGGAGCCGGGCACAGCCCTCACCGTTGACGATGCGGGAGTAACCAGACACCACAGCTGGATGGCGGGGGTTCCACAGCCTAAAGACAGAGATTATGGGTCAGGGGTCAGGTTTGGCTGCTCTAACAGAGATTCTAACAGTGACAGTTTCTGAAATACGTCTATACAGAATATAAATACATTGCTGCCTATTGTAGTACCACTTGAAATGTTATTGAGGAATCCTAAAAGGTATCCTACAATACATCCTACAAGGTATCCTACAAGAGGTATCCTACAAGAGGTATCCTACACGGTATCCTACAGAGGATATCCTACAAGGCATCCTACAAGATATCCTACAAGGCATCCTACAAGGTATCCTATAAGGTATCCTATAAGGTATCCTACAAGGTATCCTACAAGAGGTATCCTACAAGAGGTATCCTACAAGAGGTATCCTACAAGAGGTACCCGACAAGAGGTATCCTACAAGGTATCCTACAAGGTATCCTACAAGGTATCGTAACAAGGTATCCTACAAGAGGTATCCTACAAGAGGTATCCTACAAGAGGTATCCTACAAGAGGTATCCTACAAGGCAGACATTGGCATACACATGGACATTTTCTCACCGTAGGCTACGCCGGCGAAGGCAAGGCAGGAGAGAGCAGCAGACAGTTCATGTTTTCAGCGTGATGGAGTGAGGCACACAGCGGGGTCTTTTATACAGGAACCACTGGTCCACTGTGTGTGTGTGTGTGTGTGTGGTGTGTACCTCAC
>NW_024059934.1:0-29766 GCF_016432855.1 Salvelinus namaycush | reverse complement strand
AACACTATAACATGAGATGTAATCTACTCCTCCATTAGGAACACTATAACATGAGATGTAATCTACTCCTCCATTAGGAACACTATAACATGAGATGTAATCTACTCCTCCATTAGGAACACTATAACATGAGATGTAATCTACTCCTCCATTAGGAACACTATAACATGAAATGTAATCTACTCCTCCATTAGGAACACTATAACATGAAATGTAATCTACTCCTCCATTAGGAACACTATAACATGAGATGTAATCTACTCCTCCATTAGGAACACTAACATGAGATGTAATCTACTCCTCCATTAGGAACACTATAACATGAAATGTAATCTACTCCTCCATTAGGAACACTATAACATGAAATGTAATCTACTCCTCCATTAGGAACACTATAACATGAAATGTAATCTACTCCTCCATTAGGAACACTGGAATTAGAGATGAGATCTACACCTTCTTTAGGAACACTGGAATGTGAGATGTGATATCCACCTTCATTAGGAACACTGGAATGTGAGATGTGATCTACACCTCCATTAAGAACACTGGAATGTGAGATGTGATCTACACCTTCATTAGGAACACTGGAATGTGAGATGTGATCTACACCTCATTTAGGAACACTGGAACATGATATATATAAATTACACCTCCATTAGGAGCACTGGAATGTGAGATGTGATCTACACCTCATTTAGGAACACTGGAACATGATATATAAATTACACCTCCATTAGGAGCACTGGAATGTGAGATGTAATCTACTCCTCCATTAGGAACACTGGAATGTGAGATGTAATCTACACCTCCATTAGGAACACAGGAATGTGAGATGATATCCACCTCCCATTAGGAACACTGGAATGGTCGATGTAATCTACACCTCCATTAGGAGCACTGGAATGTGAGATGTAATCTACTCCTCCATTAGGAACGCTATAACATGAGATGTAATCTACTCCTCCATTAGGAACACTATAACATGAGATGTAATCTACACCTCCATTAGGAACACTGGAATGTGAGATGTAATCTACTCCTCCATTAGGAACACTATAACATGAGATGTAATCTACTCCTCCATTAGGAACACTATAACATGAGATGTAATCTACTCCTCCATTAGGAACACTATAACATGAAATGTAATCTACTCCTCCATTAGGAACACTGGAATTAGAGATGAGATCTACACCTTCTTTAGGATCACTGGAATGTGAGATGTGATATCCACCTTCATTAGGAACACTGGAATGTGAGATGTGATCTACACCTCCATTAAGAACACTGGAATGTGAGATGTGATCTACACCTCATTTAGGAACACTGGAACATGATATATATAAATTACACCTCCATTAGGAGCACTGGAATGTGACATGTGATCTACACCTCATTTAGGAACACTGGAACATGATATATAAATTACACCTCCATTAGGAGCACTGGAATGTGAGATGTAATCTACTCCTCCATTAGGAACACTGGAATGTGAGATGTAATCTACACCTCCATTAGGAACACAGGAATGTGAGATGATATCCACCTCCCATTAGGAACACTGGAATGGTCGATGTAATCTACACCTCCATTAGGAGCACTGAAATGTGAGATGTAATCTACTCCTCCATTAGGAACGCTATAACATGAGATGTAATCTACTCCTCCATTAGGAACACTATAACATGAGATGTAATCTACACCTCCATTAGGAACACTGGAATGTGAGATGTAATCTACTCCTCCATTAGGAACACTATAACATGAGATGTAATCTACTCCTCCATTAGGAACACTATAACATGAGATGTAATCTACTCCTCCATTAGGAACACTATAACATGAGATGTAATCTACTCCTCCATTAGGAACACTATAACATGAGATGTAATCTACTCCTCCATTAGGAACACTACCATGAGATGTAATCTACTCCTCCATTAGGAACACTATAACATGAGATGTAATCTACTCCTCCATTAGGAACACTATAACATGAGATGTAATCTACTCCTCCATTAGGAAAACTAACATGAGATGTAATCTACTCCTCCTTTAGGAACACTGGAATGTGAGATGTAATCTACTCCTCCATTAGGAACACTATAACATGAAATGTAATCTACTCCTCCCTTAGGAACACTATAACATGAGATGTAATCTACTCCTCCATTAGGAACACTATAACATGAGATGAGATGAAATCTACTCCTCCATTAGGAACACAGACATGAGATGTAATCTACTCCTCCATTAGGAACAGTATAACATGAGATGTAATCTACTCCTCCATTAGGAACACTGGAATATGAGATGTAATCTACTCCTCCATTAGGAACACTGGAATATGAGATGTAATCTACTCCTCCATTAGGAACACTGGAATATGAGATGAGATCTACTCCTCCATTAGGAACACTATAACATGAGATGTGATCTACTCCTCCATTAGGAACACTATAACATGAGATGTAATCTACTCCTCCATTAGGAACACTAACATGAGATGTAATCTACTCCTCCATTAGGAACACTATAACATGAAATGTAATCTACTCCTCCATTAGGAACACTATAACATGAGATGAGATGTAATCTACTCCTCCATTAGGAACACTATAACATGAGATGTAATCTACTCCTCCATTAGGAACACTATAACATGAGATGTAATCTACTCCTCCATTAGGAACACTGGAATATGAGATGTAATCTACTCCTCCATTAGGAACACTGGAATATGAGATGTAATCTACTCCTCCATTAGGAACACTGGAATATGAGATGTAATCTACTCCTCCATTAGGAACACTATAACATGAGATGTAATCTACTCCTCCATTAGGAACACTATAACATGAAATGTAATCTACTCCTCCATTAGGAACACTATAACATGAGATGAGATGTAATCTACTCCTCTATTAGGAACACTATAACATGAAATGTAATCTACTCCTCCATTAGGAACACTATAACATGAGATGTAATCTACTCCTCCATTAGGAACACTATAACATGAGATGTAATCTACTCCTCCATTAGGAACACTATAACATGAGATGTAATCTACTCCTCCATTAGGAACACTATAACATGAGATGTAATCTACTCCTCCATTAGGAACACTATAACATGAAATGTAATCTACTCCTCCATTAGGAACACTATAACATGAAATGTAATCTACTCCTCCATTAGGAACACTATAACATGAGATGTAATCTACTCCTCCATTAGGAACACTAACATGAGATGTAATCTACTCCTCCATTAGGAACACTATAACATGAAATGTAATCTACTCCTCCATTAGGAACACTATAACATGAAATGTAATCTACTCCTCCATTAGGAACACTATAACATGAAATGTAATCTACTCCTCCATTAGGAACACTGGAATTAGAGATGAGATCTACACCTTCTTTAGGAACACTGGAATGTGAGATGTGATATCCACCTTCATTAGTAACACTGGAATGTGAGATGTGATCTACACCTCCATTAAGAACACTGGAATGTGAGATGTGATCTACACCTTCATTAGGAACACTGGAACATGATATATATAAATTACACCTCCATTAGGAGCACTGGAATGTGAGATGTGATCTACACCTCATTTAGGAACACTGGAACATGATATATAAATTACACCTCCATTAGGAGCACTGGAATGTGAGATGTAATCTACTCCTCCATTAGGAACACTGAAATGTGAGATGTAATCTACACCTCCATTAGGAACACAGGAATGTGAGATGATATGCACCTCCCATTAGGAACACTGGAATGGTCGATGTAATCTACACCTCCATTAGGAGCACTGGAATGTGAGATGTAATCTACACCTCCATTAGGAACACTGGATTGTGAGATGTAATCTACTCCTCCATTAGGAACACTGGAATTAGAGATGAGATCTACACCTTCTTTAGGAACACTGGAATGTGAGATGTGATATCCACCTTCATTAGGAACACTGGAATGTGAGATGTGATCTACACCTCCATTAAGAACACTGGAATGTGAGATGTGATCTACACCTTCATTAGGAACACTGGAATGTGAGATGTGATCTACACCTCATTTAGGAACACTGGAACATGATATATATAAATTACACCTCCATTAGGAGCACTGGAATGTGAGATGTGATCTACACCTCATTTAGGAACACTGGAACATGATATATAAATTACACCTCCATTAGGAGCACTGGAATGTGAGATGTAATCTACTCCTCCATTAGGAACACTGGAATGTGAGATGTAATCTACACCTCCATTAGGAACACAGGAATGTGAGATGATATCCACCTCCCATTAGGAACACTGGAATGGTCGATGTAATCTACACCTCCATTAGGAGCACTGGAATGTGAGATGTAATCTACTCCTCCATTAGGAACGCTATAACATGAGATGTAATCTACTCATCCATTAGGAACACTATAACATGAGATGTAATCTACACCTCCATTAGGAACACTGGAATGTGAGATGTAATCTACTCCTCCATTAGGAACACTATAACATGAGATGTAATCTACTCCTCCATTAGGAACACTATAACATGAGATGTAATCTACTCCTCCATTAGGAACACTATAACATGAAATGTAATCTACTCCTCCATTAGGAACACTGGAATTAGAGATGAGATCTACACCTTCTTTAGGAACACTGGAATGTGAGATGTGATATCCACCTTCATTAGGAACACTGGAATGTGAGATGTGATCTACACCTCCATTAAGAACACTGGAATGTGAGATGTGATCTACACCTCATTTAGGAACACTGGAACATGATATATATAAATTACACCTCCATTAGGAGCACTGGAATGTGAGATGTGATCTACACCTCATTTAGGAACACTGGAACATGATATATAAATTACACCTCCATTAGGAGCACTGGAATGTGAGATGTAATCTACTCCTCCATTAGGAACACTGGAATGTGAGATGTAATCTACACCTCCATTAGGAACACAGGAATGTGAGATGATATCCACCTCCCATTAGGAACACTGGAATGGTCGATGTAATCTACACCTCCATTAGGAGCACTGAAATGTGAGATGTAATCTACTCCTCCATTAGGAACGCTATAACATGAGATGTAATCTACTCCTCCATTAGGAACACTATAACATGAGATGTAATCTACACCTCCATTAGGAACACTGGAATGTGAGATGTAATCTACTCCTCCATTAGGAACACTATAACATGAGATGTAATCTACTCCTCCATTAGGAACACTAACATGAGATGTAATCTACTCCTCCATTAGGAACACTATAACATGAGATGTAATCTACTCCTCCATTAGGAACACTATAACATGAGATGTAATCTACTCCTCCATTAGGAACACTGGAATGTGAGATGTAATCTACTCCTCCATTAGGAACACTATAACATGAAATGTAATCTACTCCTCCCTTAGGAACACTATAACATGAGATGTAATCTACTCCTCCATTAGGAACACTATAACATGAGATGAGATGAAATCTACTCCTCCATTAGGAACACAGACATGAGATGTAATCTACTCCTCCATTAGGAACAGTATAACATGAGATGTAATCTACTCCTCCATTAGGAACACTGGAATATGAGATGTAATCTACTCCTCCATTAGGAACACTGGAATATGAGATGTAATCTACTCCTCCATTAGGAACACTGGAATATGAGATGAGATCTACTCCTCCATTAGGAACACTATAACATGAGATGTGATCTACTCCTCCATTAGGAACACTATAACATGAGATGTAATCTACTCCTCCATTAGGAACACTAACATGAGATGTAATCTACTCCTCCATTAGGAACACTATAACATGAAATGTAATCTACTCCTCCATTAGGAACACTATAACATGAGATGAGATGTAATCTACTCCTCCATTAGGAACACTATAACATGAGATGTAATCTACTCCTCCATTAGGAACACTATAACATGAGATGTAATCTACTCCTCCATTAGGAACACTGGAATATGAGATGTAATCTACTCCTCCATTAGGAACACTGGAATATGAGATGTAATCTACTCCTCCATTAGGAACACTGGAATATGAGATGTAATCTACTCCTCCATTAGGAACACTATAACATGAGATGTAATCTACTCCTCCATTAGGAACACTATAACATGAAATGTAATCTACTCCTCCATTAGGAACACTATAACATGAGATGAGATGTAATCTACTCCTCCATTAGGAACACTATAACATGAAATGTAATCTACTCCTCCATTAGGAACACTATAACATGAGATGTAATCTACTCCTCCATTAGGAACACTATAACATGAGATGTAATCTACTCCTCCATTAGGAACACTATAACATGAGATGTAATCTACTCCTCCATTAGGAACACTATAACATGAGATGTAATCTACTCCTCCATTAGGAACACTATAACATGAAATGTAATCTACTCCTCCATTAGGAACACTATAACATGAAATGTAATCTACTCCTCCATTAGGAACACTATAACATGAGATGTAATCTACTCCTCCATTAGGAACACTATAACATGAAATGTAATCTACTCCTCCATTAGGAACACTATAACATGAAATGTAATCTACTCCTCCATTAGGAACACTATAACATGAGATGTAATCTACTCCTCCATTAGGAACACTAACATGAGATGTAATCTACTCCTCCATTAGGAACACTATAACATGAAATGTAATCTACTCCTCCATTAGGAACACTATAACATGAAATGTAATCTACTCCTCCATTAGGAACACTATAACATGAAATGTAATCTACTCCTCCATTAGGAACACTGGAATTAGAGATGAGATCTACACCTTCTTTAGGAACACTGGAATGTGAGATGTGATATCCACCTTCATTAGTAACACTGGAATGTGAGATGTGATCTACACCTCCATTAAGAACACTGGAATGTGAGATGTGATCTACACCTTCATTAGGAACACTGGAACATGATATATATAAATTACACCTCCATTAGGAGCACTGGAATGTGAGATGTGATCTACACCTCATTTAGGAACACTGGAACATGATATATAAATTACACCTCCATTAGGAGCACTGGAATGTGAGATGTAATCTACTCCTCCATTAGGAACACTGGAATGTGAGATGTAATCTACACCTCCATTAGGAACACAGGAATGTGAGATGATATCCACCTCCCATTAGGAACACTGGAATGGTCGATGTAATCTACACCTCCATTAGGAGCACTGGAATGTGAGATGTAATCTACACCTCCATTAGGAACACTGGATTGTGAGATGTAATCTACACCTCCATTAGGAACACTGGAATGTGGGATGTAATCTACACCTCCATTAGGAACACTGGAATGTGATATGTGATCTACATCTTCTATAGGAACACTGCAATGTGAGATGTGATTTACACCTTCATTAGGAACAGTATAACATGAAATGTAATCTACACCAAAAATGAGCGAGATTTTTCAAAACTAGTCAGGTGTCCTCTGATTAGTTCCTGCGCGCGAGAGGGTAGCTCTCCATTTTCTCTTCCTCTCTTTTTGAATAGGTTACGGTCCGGTTGAAATATTATCGATTATGTTTGTTAAAAACAACCTGAGGATTGATTATAAAAAACATTTGACATGTTTCTATGACCATTACGGACACTTTTTGGAATTTTCGTCAAATGGAACGAGGCTTTGGTTTTCTGAACATAACGCACAACCCAAATGGCGTTTTTTTGTTATAAAAGTAATATTTATCGAACAAAAATAACATTTGTTGTGTAACTGGGAGTCTCGTGAGTACAAACATCCGAAGATTATCAAAGGTAAGCGATCAATTTTATTGCTTTTCTGACTTTCGTGACCAAGCTAACCAAGCTAATATAAGGCTAACTGTTCTAGCATTGATTGATACACTCACAAAAGCTTAGATTGCTTTCGTTGCAAAGTATATTTTCAAAATCTGATATGATAGGTGGATTACCAACAATAAACTGTGTTTTGGTATATTTCACTTGTGATTGCATGATTATAAATATTTTTAGTAATATTTTTGAATCTGATACGTTTGGCAATTTTCTTCTGCCTTTCAGGACCGGAACGAGGCTGTAGTTTTCTGAACATAATGCACAACCCAAATGGCATTTTTTTGTTATAAAAGTAATATTTATCGAACAAAAAGAACATTTATTGTGTAACTGGGAGTCTCGTGAGTGCAAACATCCGAAGATTATCAAAGGTAAGCGATTAATTTTATTGCTCTTCTGACTTTCGTGACCATGCTAATTTGGGGATAGCTGTTCTAGCATTGATTGATACACTCACAAAAGCTTGGATTTCTTTCTCTGTAAAGCATATTTTCAAAATCTGACACGATAGGTGGATTAACAACAAGCTAAGATGTGTTTTGGTATATTTCACTTGTGATTGCATGATTATAAATATTTTGAGTAATATTTTGCGCCCTGCAATTCAGCGGTTGTTTAGGAAAATTATCCCGTAAAAGGGATCCGTAGCGCAGAGAAGTTAAACAATGCCACTTCATATAATGTTTACATACTCTACATTACTCATCTCATATGTATATACTGTACTCTATACCATCTACTGCATCTTGCCATCTTGATGTAATGTATCACTAGCCACTTTAAACAATGCCACTTTTCTATGTTTACATACCCTACATTACTCATCTCATATGTATATACTGTACTCTATACCATCTACTGCATCTTGCCATCTTGATGTAATGTATCACTAGCCACTTTAAACAATGCCACTTTTCTATGTTTACATACCCTACATTACTCATCTCATATGTATATACTGTACTCTATACCATCCACTGCATCTTGCCTATGCCGTTCTATACCATCACTCATTCATACAGTGGGGAGAACAAGTATTTGATACACTGCCGATTTTGCAGGTTTTCCTACTTACAAAGCATGTAGAGGTCTGTCATTTTTATCATAGGTACACTTCAACTGTGAGACGGAATCTAAAACAAAAATCCAGAAAATCACATTGTATGATTTTTAAGTAATTAATTTGCATTTTATTGCATGACATAAGTATTTGATACATCAGAAAAGCAGAACTTAATATTTGCACATCTATTTACACATCTTGTATGGCAGGGCACGAAGGTATTTATCCAGGATGAGCTTGTCGAGCATCTGGAGGGACGGTTCTTCCGCCAGTAGCCAGCCCTTGGTCAGGCGCACCAAGTCGCTCATCTGAGCCCGGGGGGAAAGGGTGGGGTCAAAAGCCCAGTCGTGGACCAGTAGCTCCCGTTTGAGTCCCTCATAATTCACGGCCTGGTCAGTGTGCAAATCAAACTAGGCCTTCTGGGCCATCCCAGAGAGGTAGGGTGCCAACAGGCTGGCCCACTTGGGCTTGGGCCATCATTCCCACTGTGCCGTCCTCTTGAAGGTGCACAAATACGACTCCACATCATCTTCCTCCCTTAAAACTTCTTGTCAATAGGGGGAGCTGTTAGCACTATTTTTTTCTTGGTGTTCCCAAATTAAACTGCCTCGTACTCAATTCTTGCTCGTACAATATGCATATTATTATTACTATTGGATAGAAAACACTCTCTAGTTTCTAAAACCGTTTGAATTATATCTGTGGGTGAAACAGAACTCGACTTAGAGCAATTTTCCTATGTGTATGTCAGAATGCAGAATTTTGCTGGCTGTTCTGAGACCTGTGTATTAATTTGCCTGTCCTCTATTGGTTGAGATGCACTGCATACGCCTTCCCCTGGTTGTTAGCGAATAGGGAGACTTGAAATGGAGTTTCTACGCAGAGCCGAAAGTCTATAAATTGATTGGAATCGATGTGTCCACCCTTTTGGATCTTCGCACTGACGCAGAGAGGGTCTTGGCATGTCGTTTTAGAAGCTCTGGTTTTAGCTCCAAGATATATCCGGCTCTGTTTTTATTCGATATAGGCTTTAAAGACATCATAATCTTGTTATTTTAAACCGATTTATATCAGTTTGTCAGTATATTGCGATTTTCGGGCATTTCATTTTCTGACGTTGTATTGAGTTGGGTATCTCTCTCTCGCATGCCATTGTGTACTGCTAATTGCAACGTGGAAGGAAACATTCTCCAACCCAGCAACGATTCTTTTGGCCAAATGACACCTTTCCCAAGATTCTGATGGGAGTTCAGCTAATAGTAAGAACTATTTATGCTGATAATTCGTTGTTCTGTTGAAAAAGTAAAATGCATAAGACGTCATTATTTGCCGTGTAGCCTTGCGTTATCGCACCCTGTATTGCACCCTGTATTGCACAGTAAGGTTAATTTTAAAAATGTAATTCAGCGATTGCATTAAGAACTAATTTGTCTTTCAATTGCTGTCCAACCTGTATTTTTTTAGTCAAGTTTATGAATAGTTTTCGATAAGAATAGGTGTCTTTCCAAGATGGCGCCGGACAGATTGCTTGAGTATTTGGACACTATTTTCATTGTATAAGCACGATTTGTGCCGCTAAATATGCACATTTTCGAACAAACTCTATATGCATTGTGTAATATGATGTTACAGGACTGTCATCTGAAGAATTCTGAGAAGGTTAGTGAAAATTAATATATTTTGGTGGTGAATACGTTATCGCTATGTTTGGCTGGAATCAATGCTGTTGTGTGGTTTGCTACTGTGCTAAGCTAATATAACGCTATATTGTGTTTTCGCTGTAAAACACTTAGAAAATCTGAAATATTGTCTGGATTCACAAGATCTGTGTCTTTCAATTGCTGTACGCTGTGTATTTTTAAGAAATGTTTTATGATGAGTAATTAGGTAATACACGTTGCTCTCTGTAGTTATTCTAGTCGAGTTGTGATGGTGGCTGCAATGGTAAACTATGATTTATACCTGAAATATGCACATTTTTCTAACAAAACCTATGCTATACAATAAATATGTTATCAGACTGTCATCTGATGAGGTTGTTTCTTGGTTAGTGGCTATTTATATCTTTATTTGGTCGAATTTGTGATAGCTGCTGATGAAGTAAGAAAAATGGTGGAGTATGGGAGTGGTGTCTTTTGCTAACGTGGTTAGCTAATAGATTTACATATTGTGTCTTCCCTGTAAAACATTTTAAAAATCAGAAATGATGGCTTGATTACCAAGATGTGTATCTTTCATCTGGTGTCTTGGACTTGTGATTTAATGATATTTAGATGCTACTATTTACTTGTGACGCTATGCTAGCCTATGCTAGTCAGCTTTTTTACTGGTGGGGGTGCTCCCGGACCCGGGTTTCTGAGGAAGTAGAGGTTAACTTTGGGTTAGGTGGGACACTAGCGTCCCACCTGGCCAACATCCGGTGAAATTCAAAATACAAAATTCGTAATATTAAACATTCATGAAAATACAAGTTTTATACATCAGTTAAAAGCTTAACTTCTTTTTAATCCAGCCGCTTTGTCAGATTTCAAAAAGGCTTTACGGAGAAAGCATACCATGAGATTATCTGAGGACAGAGCCCCGCATACAAAAGCATTAAACATTTTCCAAACAAGCAGATGCGTCACGATAGTCAGAAACAGCGATAAAATAAATCACTTACCTTTGAAGATCTTCCTCTGTTTGCAATCCAAAGGGTCCCAGCTACATCACAAATGGTCGTTTTGTTCGATAAAGTCCTTCTTTATATCCCAAAAAAGTCAGTTTAGTTGGCGCGCTTGATTCAGTAATCCACCTGTTTCCTTCGTTCAAAATGCCTAGAAATAAATCCAAAAAGTAACCAATGAACTTCATCCAAACAAGTCAAACAACGTTTCTAATCAATCCTCAGGTACCCTAATATCTAAATAAACGATCAAATTTAAGATGGAGAATAGTATGTTCATTACCGGAGATAAATAACGAAGTGCTCGCTCCCTCACCGACGCGCGCCACAATACTACAGCCAAAATGGGAGCCACCTAGAAAAACGACAAATTCTAGCTCATTTTTCAAGAAACAAGCATGAAACTCTTTCTAAAGACTGTTGACATCTACTGGAAGCCCTAGGAACTGCAATCTGGGAGGTATTCCTTTGATATTCCCACAGACATCCATTTTAATGAGTGGTGAGCTCAAAAAGAAGTTAACTGAACCAGGAATTGATTCGGGGCAGACTCCTGAGCCCTCCCAAACTTCAACTGGGCTACCGCCGCTACCAGTCTGCGGTTTTGTTGGTGCAGCTCCTCCAGTGCTTGCTCCTGGAGAGCCTGTTGCTTCTGTTGGCTGAGGATGAACTGAGCCACCAGCTCCTCCATGGTAATCTGCGTAGGCTCGACCCCACGGCACCTACAGGTACTGAGATGCCTGCATTCTCCACCATATGTGGTAAACCGTGGGGTGTTGGGTTGAGCGTGCAGAGATTGACACAGAGACAGGGAGGCTTTAGTCCGCAAAAACACTTTACTGAGAGAGAAAATAAATATAACAAAGAAAATCCCTTAGGTTTTGCTCGGTCCTTCTTCTCTACTTTTGCTTGGTGTCGGTCTTTCCCGCGGTGTGCCACCGTGCTCCTTTTATTTGGTCTCCACGGCTGGTTGGCACTTTTCTCTAATTACCTCCACTTAGAGCTGTCTGTGTCGGGGTGCCCAGCTCCCGTATTTCCAGTAGAGGGAGCCAACGTCGCATCACGTACCTTCCCTCTATTATCATCCAGGGTAGACCTCCTGGGATACCACAGCGTATTTATCTAAAATGTTGTGCACACATTTGTTTACATCCCTATTAATGAGCATTTCTTCTATCAAGAAGCTGATTAAACATCATGACATTACACAGGTGCACTTTGTGCTGGGGACAATAAAAGGCCACTCTAAAATGTTTTGTTTTGTTACACAACGCCTCAGATTTCTCAAGTTTTGAGGGAGTGTGCAATTGGCATGCTGACTGCAGGAATGTCCACCAGAGCTGTTTGAAGGTTCATTTCTCTACCATAAGCCACCTCCAATGTTGTTTTAGAGAATTTGGCAGTACGTTCAACCGGCCTCACAACCGCAGACCACATGTATGGCGTTGTGTGCGTGAGCGGTTTGCTGATGTCAAAATTGTGAACAGAGTGCTCCATGGTGGCAGTGGGGTTATGGTATAGGCAGGCATAAGCTACGGACAACGAACACAACTGCCTTTTATCGATGGCAATTTTAATGTACAATGTGACAAGATCCTGAGGCCCACTGTCGTACCATTCATCCGCAGCAATCACTTCATGTTTCAGCATGATAATGCACGGCCTCATGTCGCAAAGATCTGTGAACAATTCCTGATCAACTCTATGTGAAAGGAGATGTGTCACTCTGCACAAGGCAAATGGTGGTCACACCAGATACTGACTGGTTTTCCGATCCATGCCTCTACCTTTTTTTAAGGTATCTGTGACCAACAGATGCATATGTGTATTACCAGTCATGTGAAGGCCATAGATTAGGGCCTAATATTTTTTATTCAATTGACTGATTTGCTTATATGAACTGTAACTCACCCAAGAATAGTAAAGCCCCCTTTACTGGCTCAAATAGCCGACCAGTCAGCCTGTTACCAACCCTTAGTAAAATTCTGGAAAGAATTGTGTTTGACCAGATACAATGCTATTTTACAGTAAACAAATTGACAACAGAATTTCAGCATGCTTATAGGGAAGGACACTCAACAAGCACAGCACTTACACAAATGACTGATGATTGGCTGAGAGAAATTGATGATAAAATGATTGGGGGGGCTGTCTTTTTAGACTTCAGTGCAGCTTTTGACATTATTGATCATAGTCTACTGCTGGAAAAACGTATGTGTTACGGCTTTACACCCGTGCTATATTGTGGATATAGAGTTACTTGTCTAACAGAACCTAGAGGGTGTTCTTTAATGTAAGCATATCAAATATGTATCCAGTTAGAATCAGGAATTCCCCAAGGTAGCTGTTTAGGCCCCTTGCTTTTTCAATTCTTACTAACGACATGCCACTGACTTTGAGTAAAGCCAGTTTCTATGTATGCGGATGACTCAACACTATACAAGTCAGCTGCTACAGCGACTGAAATGACTGCAACACTCAACAAAGAGCTGCAGTTAGTTTCAGAGTGGGTGGGAGGGAATAAGTTAGCCCTAAATATTTCTAAATCTAAAAGCATTGTATTTGAAAAAAAACACTCACTAAACCCTAAACCTCAACTAAGTCCTGTAATAAATCATGTGGAAATTCAGCAAGTTGAGATGACTAAACTTCTTGGAGCAACACTAGATTGTAAACTGTCATGGTCAAAACATATTGATGCAGTAGTAGCTAAGATGGGAGAAGTCTGTCTATAATAAAGTGATGCTCTGCCTTCTTAACAACACTATCAACAAGGCAGGTCCTACAGGCCCTAATTTTGTCGCACCTTGAATACTGTTCAGTCGTGTGGTCAGGTGCCATAAAAAAGGACTTAGGAAAATTGCAATTGGCTCAGAACAGGGCAGTATGGCTGGCACTTGGATGTACACAGAGAGCTAATATTAATAATATATATGTCAATCTCTCCTGGCTGAAAGTGGAGGAGAGATTGACTTCATCACTACTTTTATTTATGAGAGGTATTGACATGTTGAATGCACTGAGTTGTCTGTCTAAGCTGCTGGCACACAGCTCGGACACCTATGCATACCCCACAAGAAATGCCACAAGAGGTCTCTTCACAGTCCCCAAGTCCAGAACAGACAATGGGAGGCACACAGTACTACATAGAGCCATGACTACATGGAACTCTATTCCACATCAATTAACTGATGTAAGCAGTAAAATTAGATAAAAAAACCCAGATAAAAAACACCTAATGGAACAGCGGGGACTGTGAAGCAACACAAACATTGGCACAGACACATGCACACACACACACACACACACACAAAATACTATACGCACTATACATACATATGTGGTAGTGGTAGAGTAGGGGCCTGAGGGCACACAGTGTGTTGAGAAATCTGTGAATGTATTGTATTGTTTTAAAATTGTAGAAACTGCCTTAAACCTCTTATGGCTGCAGGGGGCGTATTGAAAAACTGGAAAATATGTGCACATTTTCAAACGGCCTCTTAATCAATTTTTGCTCTTACAATATGCATATTATTACTACTATTGGATAGAAAACAGTCTCTAGTTTCTAAAAACGTTTGAATTATTTCTCTAAGTGGAACAGAACTATTTTTACAGCCCATTTCCTATCCGGAAGTGAGATTTCCAAAATCGATGTCTCTCTTCAAGACCTTGTCTATAAAAGGGCATGTCACTTAGGACTGTAGAAACACGTCATACGCCTTCCCCTGGGTGTCATGCGGAAGTGAGAGCAGAAAGGACTTGAATATCTCGTCCAGGGATTGAACACAACCTCTTGGAGTGAGACTTGCGCACTTTATTTTTTTTTCTGGGCGCGAAGTAGAACCTGGACTCGGCTCCTGGAAAACGCTCGTTAAAGGTGAATATGACCTCCGGCTTCGATTTTATTTGATACATGTCACAATATCATCCTAAAGTATGTTTTTTCAATATAGTTTAATTATATTATTGAAATTTATTCTGGACTTTAGACGTGATGCGACGCAAGAATTTTGTCAAGATGGAGAGGTTAGCGTCGCACTGCCAGTGTGCTTGCTAATTCAAGAGGGAAATCGTTCGTTCTGGATCGAAATAAAGACGTTTCTGAACAAAGGACCCCTTGGAGAACATTCTGATGGAAGATCAACAAAGATAAGGACCCAATTTGGGATGCTTTTTCATATATCTGTCGAACTGTGCTATGCTACCGTTTGACTAGAATCAATGCTGCTGTGTGCTAGCTAATGTAGTAAGCTAATATAACGATATATTGTGTTTTCGCTGTAAAACACTTCAAAAATCGGAAATATTGGCTCTATTCACAAGATCTTTGTCTTTCATTAGCTATCCACCATATATTTTTCTGAAATGTTTTATGATGTGTAATTAGTAGTTGACGTTGGTGTCTGTATTTTCTCTGGCTACTCCCGTGCGATTTCTGACTGTAGCTATGATGGTAGCAGTAATGTAAAACTGATTTATAGCTAAAATATGCACATTTTTTGAACAAAACATAGATTTATTGTGTAACATGTTATAGGACTGTCATCTGAGGTAGTTTTTTCTAGGTTATTTAGGTTGGTTCTAGGTTAGTTAGGTTGGCTTGTGCATGCTACTTGCATCCTACTTGTGCTGTGAAAAATGTCTGTCCTCTTTTTTATTTGGTGGTGAGCTAACATAAATATATGTGGTGTTTTCTCTGTAAAACATTTAAAAAATCGGACATGTTGGCTGGATTGACAAGATGTTTATCTTTCAAATGCTGTATTGGACTTGTTAATGTGTGAAAGTTAAATATTTAAAAAAAATAGATTTTGAATTTCGCGCCCTGCACTTGAGCTGGATGTTGTCATAAGTGTACCGATGTCGGGACAGCCCGCCTAACAGGTTAATTTTGCTGTACCTCAGGAAGAGTAGCTGCTGCTTTGGCAGATACAAATACAAACTCAGTAAAATCTTTGCAGTTGTTGCATGTTGTGTTTATATTTTGGTTCAGTAAACTTGCTGATTCCAGATAGAAATCCTGTAGCTCCTCTGTCCAGAGTGGAAGAGAGCTGAGAAGTCCTCTTATGCATTCCAAATTGCATGCTATTCCGTATATAGGGCCCTGGTAAACAGTAGTGCACTATTTATAGGGAATAGGGTTGTCATTTGGGATGCAGACCTCTACTTCTTATCACAAAGATTAACCACAAGGACAGTTGTTGTAGTAATTGAAACAAAGTCTCGTACATAAATATGTAATATTTAATTCATCTGAATTTAAGTGCCACATTTTTCTTTCTCGTTCTTGTTTTTTCCCATTTTGCAATGCAGACACAATGGCCAGCAGCAGAGTGAGTGACCCCAGTGCTGTCCCACTCTTTAAGATGATACCAAGCCCTAGGGCTCTATTTTAACAGACCTAACACAATAGTAAATCTTAGCGCTGGCGGTAGCGCTACAAAACTAGGATCTAAATTTGAGCCAGTTTGCTGCAGCAGGAAAATAATCCTGCAGCAAAAGGAACATTTGAATTATTATGTGTATTATAATTAATGGACATTTTTTGTAGGGGTTGATATGTTTTCCATTAGGGCAAATAAAGGCTGAACTATTAAAGTGGAAATTCTAAACTCTAGAAGCCTTTTTAAAACTTAAATAAGCATTAGAAATGTGCATTTTCGTGCCATGCAGGAAAATCCTCAGCAACAAAACAGTGATCAAATTAAGATCATACATCTGTATTGGTCTCGAGATGTGTCAGAAATATTTTTGTTATTTTCACAGCAGGAATTATTGGCACAAAAGATGCCGGTGGCACGAAAGTTTTGATGAATAAATATTTTCACTGGCCAATCATCCCTTTCCATGGCTTAATACTGCATGTGGTTGCCTCAAGTTGTGTATGTTATTGACGGTCTTTGCGTTGTCATCAACTCCAATTTGGCTGGGGGGCACAGAATATTCACATCTTATTCAATTGTTATTAAACAGCAATAGCAACAGTAAAAAACAGTTTTTCCTAAATATGTTTGGAGTGTTGGAAGTCAACATTGCCATAAATGCTTTAACGAGTATAGGCCAGGTCTTTACGCATCTCTCTTCTCCTAAAATAAAAAATTCTCCCCTTTAAAATGTATTGTATGTGTGAGGCACATTCTCAAGATAAGATATAGATATAGGCCTTTCCACCGTTAATATGGCATTATAGGACTGAATCATTTGAATAATGTTTCAAATTTAAATGTTTCTCAATACGAGGCTCAGAGGCATCATCTCATTACTCATTTCATAATGGGCAGATGGACATGTAGTCTACATGGAGGGGTTTATGTTTCATGATGGGCGTATGGACATGTAGTCTACATGGAGGGGTTTATGTTTCATGATGGGCGTTTGGACATGTAGTTTACATGGAGGGGTTTATGTTTCATGATGGGCGTTTGGACATGTAGTCTACATGGAGGGGTTTATGTTTCATGATGGGCGTTTGGACATGTAGTCTACATGGAGGGGTTTATGTTTCATGATGGGCGTTTGGACATGTAGTCTACATGGAGGGGTTTATGTTTCATGATGGGCGTATGGACATGTAGTCTACATGGAGGGGTTTATGTTTCATGATGGGCAGATGGACATGTAGTCTACATGGAGGGGTTTATGTTTCATGATGGGCAGATGGACATGTAGTCTACATGGAGGGGTTTATGTTTCATGATGGGCGTTTGGACATGTAGTTTACATGGAGGGGTTTATGTTTCATGATGGGCGTTTGGACATGTAGTCTACATGGAGGGGTTTATGTTTCATGATGGGCGTTTGGACATGTAGTCTACATGGAGGGGTTTATGTTTCATGATGGGCGTTTGGACATGTAGTCTACATGGAGGGGTTTATGTTTCATGATGGGCGTATGGACATGGAGTCTACATGGAGGGGTTTATGTTTCATGATGGGCAGATGGACATGTAGTCTACATGGAGGGGTTTATGTTTCATGATGGGCAGATGGACATGTAGTCTAAATGGAGGGGTTTATGTTTCATGATGGGCGTTTGGACATGTAGTCTACATGGAGGGGTTTATGTTTCATGATGGGCGTATGGACATGTAGTCTACATGGAGGGGTTTATGTTTCATGATGGAGATGTAGTCTACATGGAGGGGTTTATGTTTCATGATGGAGATGTAGTCTACATGGAGGGGTTTATGTTTCATGATGGGCAGATGGACATGTAGTCTACATGGAGGGGTTTATGTTTCATGATGGGCAGATGGACATGTAGTCTACATGGAGGGGTTTATGTTTCATGATGGGCAGATGGACATGTAGTCTACATGGAGGGGTTTATGTTTCATGATGGACATGTAGTCTACATGGAGGGGTTTATGTTTCATGATGGGCAGATGGACATGTAGTCTACATGGAGGGGTTTATGTTTCATGATGGGCGTATGGACATGTAGTCTACATGGAGGGGTTTATGTTTCATGATGGGCAGATGGACATGTAGTTTACATGGAGGGGTTTATGTTTCATGATGGGCAGATGGACATGTAGTCTACATGGAGGGGTTATGTTTCATGATGGGCAGATGGACAGATGGACATGTAGTCTACATGGAGGGGTTTATGTTTCATGATGGGCAGATGGACATGTAGTCTACATGGAGGGGTTTATGTTTCATGATGGGCAGATGGACATGTAGTCTACATGGAGGGGTTTATGTTTCATGATGGGCAGATGGACATGTAGTCTAAATGGAGGGGTTTATGTTTCATGATGGGCGTATGGACATGTAGTCTAAATGGAGAGGGTTTATGTTTCATGATGGGCAGATGGACATGTAGTCTACATGGAGGGGTATGTTTCATGATGGGTGTATGGACATGTAGTCTACATGGAGGGGTTTATGTTTCATGATGGGCGTATGGACATGTAGTCTACATGGAGGGGTTTATGTTTCATGATGGGCAGATGGACATGTAGTCTACATGGAGGGGTTTATGTTTCATGATGGGCAGATGGACATGTAGTCTACATGGAGGGGTTTATGTTTCATGATGGGCGTATGGACAGATGGACATGTAGTCTACATGGAGGGGTTTATGTTTCATGATGGGCAGATGGACATGTAGTCTACATGGAGGGGTTTATGTTTCATGATGGGCGTATGGACATGTAGTCTAAATGGAGGGGTTTATGTTTCATGATGGGCAGATGGACATGTAGTCTACATGGAGGGGTTTATGTTTCATGATGGGCAGATGGACATGTAGTCTACATGGAGGGGTTTATGTTTCATGATGGGCGTATGGACATGTAGTCTACATGGAGGGGTTTATGTTTCATGATGGGCGTATGGACATGTAGTCTGCATGGAGGGGTTTATGTTTCATGATGGGCGTATGGACATGTAGTCTACATGGAGGGGTTTATGTTTCATGATGGGCAGATGGACATGTAGTCTACATGGAGGGGTTTATGTTTCATGATGGGCGTATGGACATGTAGTCTAAATGGAGGGGTTTATGTTTCATGATGGGCAGATGGACATGTAGTCTACATGGAGGGGTTTATGTTTCATGATGGGCGTATGGACATGTAGTCTACATGGAGGGGTTTATGTTTCATGATGGGCAGATGGACATGTAGTCTACATGGAGGGGTTTATGTTTCATGATGGGCAGATGGACATGTAGTCTACATGGAGGGGTTTATGTTTCATGATGGGCGTATGGACATGTAGTCTAAATGGAGGGGTTTATGTTTCATGATGGGCGTATGGACATGTAGTCTACATGGAGGGGTTTATGTTTCATGATGGGCGTATGGACATGTAGTCTACATGGAGGGGTTTATGTTTCATGATGGGCAGATGGTCATGTAGTCTACATGGAGGGGTTTATGTTTCATGATGGGCGTTTGGACATGTAGTCTACATGGAGGGGTTTATGTTTCATGATGGGCGTTTGGACATGTAGTCTACATGGAGGGGTTTATGTTTCATGATGGGCAGATGGACAGATGGACATGTAGTCTACATGGAGGGGTTTATGTTTCATGATGGGCGTTTGGACATGTAGTCTACATGGAAGGGTTTATGTTTCATGATGGGCGTATGGACATGTAGTCTACATGGAGGGGTTTATGTTTCATGATGGGCGTATGGACATGTAGTCTACATGGAGGGGTTTATGTTTCATGATGGGCGTATGGACAGATGGACATGTAGTCTACATGGAGGGGTTTATGTTTCATGATGGGCGTATGGACATGTAGTCTAAATGGAGGGGTTTATGTTTCATGATGGGCGTATGGACATGTAGTCTACATGGAGGGGTTTATGTTTCATGATGGGCGTTTGGACATGTAGTCTACATGGAGGGGTTTATGTTTCATGATGGGCGTTTGGACATGTAGTCTACATGGAGGGGTTTATGTTTCATGATGGGCGTATGGACATGTAGTCTACATGGAGGGGTTTATGTTTCATGATGGGCAGATGGACATGTAGTCTACATGGAGGGGTTTATGTTTCATGATGGGCAGATGGACATGTAGTCTACATGGAGGGGTTTATGTTTCATGATGGGCAGATGGACATGTAGTCTACATGGAGGGGTTTATGTTTCATGATGGACATGTAGTCTACATGGAGGGGTTTATGTTTCATGATGGGCAGATGGACATGTAGTCTACATGGAGGGGTTTATGTTTCATGATGGGCGTATGGACATGTAGTCTACATGGAGGGGTTTATGTTTCATGATGGGCAGATGGACATGTAGTTTACATGGAGGGGTTTATGTTTCATGATGGGCAGATGGACATGTAGTCTACATGGAGGGGTTTATGTTTCATGATGGGCAGATGGACAGATGGACATGTAGTCTACATGGAGGGGTTTATGTTTCATGATGGACAGATGGACATGTAGTCTACATGGAGGGGTTTATGTTTCATGATGGGCAGATGGACATGTAGTCTACATGGAGGGGTTTATGTTTCATGATGGGCAGATGGACATGTAGTCTAAATGGAGGGGTTTATGTTTCATGATGGGCGTATGGACATGTAGTCTAAATGGAGAGGGTTTATGTTTCATGATGGGCAGATGGACATGTAGTCTACATGGAGGGGTATGTTTCATGATGGGTGTATGGACATGTAGTCTACATGGAGGGGTTTATGTTTCATGATGGGCGTATGGACATGTAGTCTACATGGAGGGGTTTATGTTTCATGATGGGCAGATGGACATGTAGTCTACATGGAGGGGTTTATGTTTCATGATGGGCAGATGGACATGTAGTCTACATGGAGGGGTTTATGTTTCATGATGGGCGTATGGACAGATGGACATGTAGTCTACATGGAGGGGTTTATGTTTCATGATGGGCAGATGGACATGTAGTCTACATGGAGGGGTTTATGTTTCATGATGGGCAGATGGACATGTAGTCTACATGGAGGGGTTTATGTTTCATGATGGGCGTATGGACATGTAGTCTAAATGGAGGGGTTTATGTTTCATGATGGGCAGATGGACATGTAGTCTACATGGAGGGGTTTATGTTTCATGATGGGCGTATGGACATGTAGTCTACATGGAGGGGTTTATGTTTCATGATGGGCAGATGGACATGTAGTCTACATGGAGGGGTTTATGTTTCATGATGGGCAGATGGACATGTAGTCTACATGGAGGGGTTTATGTTTCATGATGGGCGTATGGACATGTAGTCTAAATGGAGGGGTTTATGTTTCATGATGGGCGTATGGACATGTAGTCTACATGGAGGGGTTTATGTTTCATGATGGGCGTATGGACATGTAGTCTACATGGAGGGGTTTATGTTTCATGATGGGCAGATGGTCATGTAGTCTACATGGAGGGGTTTATGTTTCATGATGGGCGTTTGGACATGTAGTCTACATGGAGGGGTTTATGTTTCATGATGGGCGTTTGGACATGTAGTCTACATGGAGGGGTTTATGTTTCATGATGGGCAGATGGACAGATGGACATGTAGTCTACATGGAGGGGTTTATGTTTCATGATGGGCGTTTGGACATGTAGTCTACATGGAAGGGTTTATGTTTCATGATGGGCGTATGGACATGTAGTCTACATGGAGGGGTTTATGTTTCATGATGGGCGTATGGACATGTAGTCTACATGGAGGGGTTTATGTTTCATGATGGGCAGATGGACATGTAGTCTACATGGAGGGGTTTATGTTTCATGATGGGCGTATGGACATGTAGTCTACATGGAGGGGTTTATGTTTCATGATGGGCGTATGGACATGTAGTCTACATGGAGGGGTTTATGTTTCATGATGGGCGTATGGACATGTAGTCTACATGGAGGGGTTTATGTTTCATGATGGGCGTTTGGACATGTAGTCTACATGGAGGGGTTTATGTTTCATGATGGGCGTATGGACATGTAGTCTACATGGAGGGGTTTATGTTTCATGATGGGCATATGGACATGTAGTCTACATGGAGGGGTTTATGTTTCATGATGGGCAGATGGACATGTAGTCTACATGGAGGGGTTTATGTTTCATGATGGGCAGATGGACATGTAGTCTACATGGAGGGGTTTATGTTTCATGATGGGCAGATGGACATGTAGTCTACATGGAGGGGTTTATGTTTCATGATGGACATGTAGTCTACATGGAGGGGTTTATGTTTCATGATGGGCAGATGGACATGTAGTCTACATGGAGGGGTTTATGTTTCATGATGGGCAGATGGACATGTAGTTTACATGGAGGGATTTATGTTTCATGATGGGCAGATGGACATGTAGTCTACATGGAGGGGTTTATGTTTCAAGATGGGCAGATGGACAGATGGACATGTAGTCTACATGGAGGGGTTTATGTTTCATGATGGACAGATGGACATGTAGTCTACATGGAGGGGTTTATGTTTCATGATGGGCAGATGGACATGTAGTCTACATGGAGGGGTTTATGTTTCATGATGGGCAGATGGACATGTAGTCTAAATGGAGGGGTTTATGTTTCATGATGGGCGTATGGACATGTAGTCTAAATGGAGAGGGTTTATGTTTCATGATGGGCAGATGGACATGTAGTCTACATGGAGGGGTTATGTTTCATGATGGGTGTATGGACATGTAGTCTACATGGAGGGGTTTATGTTTCATGATGGGCGTATGGACATGTAGTCTACATGGAGGGGTTTATGTTTCATGATGGGCAGATGGACATGTAGTCTACATGGAGGGGTTTATGTTTCATGATGGGCAGATGGACATGTAGTCTACATGGAGGGGTTTATGTTTCATGATGGGCGTATGGACAGATGGACATGTAGTCTACATGGAGGGGTTTATGTTTCATGATGGGCAGATGGACATGTAGTCTACATGGAGGGGTTTATGTTTCATGATGGGCAGATGGACATGTAGTCTTACATGGAGGGGATTTATGTTTCATGATGGGCAGATGGACATGTAGTCTACATGGAGGGGTTTATGTTTCATGATGGGCAGATGGACATGTAGTCTACATGGAGGGGTTATGTTTCATGATGGAGATGGACATGTAGTCTACATGGAGGGGTTTATGTTTCATGATGGACAGATGGACATGTAGTCTACATGGAGGGGTTTATGTTTCATGATGGGCAGATGGACATGTAGTCTACATGGAGGGGTTTATGTTTCATGATGGGCAGATGGACATGTAGTCTAAATGGAGGGGTTTATGTTTCATGATGGGCGTATGGACATGTAGTCTAAATGGAGAGGGTTTATGTTTCATGATGGGCAGATGGACATGTAGTCTACATGGAGGGGTTTATGTTTCATGATGGGCGTATGGACATGTAGTCTACATGGAGGGGTTTATGTTTCATGATGGGCAGATGGACATGTAGTCTACATGGAGGGGTTTATGTTTCATGATGGGCAGATGGACATGTAGTCTACATGGAGGGGTTTATGTTTCATGATGGGCGTATGGACAGATGGACATGTAGTCTACATGGAGGGGTTTATGTTTCATGATGGGCAGATGGACATGTAGTCTACATGGAGGGGTTTATGTTTCATGATGGGCAGATGGACATGTAGTTTACATGGAGGGGTTTATGTTTCATGATGGGCAGATGGACATGTAGTCTACATGGAGGGGTTTATGTTTCATGATGGGCAGATGGACAGATGGACATGTAGTCTACATGGAGGGGTTTATGTTTCATGATGGGACAGATGGACATGTAGTCTACATGGAGGGGTTTATGTTTCATGATGGGCAGATGGACATGTAGTCTACATGGAGGGGTTTATGTTTCATGATGGGCAGATGGACATGTAGTCTAAATGGAGGGGTTTATGTTTCATGATGGGCGTATGGACATGTAGTCTAAATGGAGAGGGTTTATGTTTCATGATGGGCAGATGGACATGTAGTCTACATGGAGGGGTTATGTTTCATGATGGGTGTATGGACATGTAGTCTACATGGAGGGGTTTATGTTTCATGATGGGCGTATGGACATGTAGTCTACATGGAGGGGTTTATGTTTCATGATGGGCAGATGGACATGTAGTCTACATGGAGGGGTTTATGTTTCATGATGGGCAGATGGACATGTAGTCTACATGGAGGGGTTTATGTTTCATGATGGGCGTATGGACAGATGGACATGTAGTCTACATGGAGGGGTTTATGTTTCATGATGGGCAGATGGACATGTAGTCTACATGGAGGGGTTTATGTTTCATGATGGGCGTATGGACATGTAGTGGACATGTAGTCTACATGGAGGGGTTTATGTTTCATGATGGGCAGATGGACATGTAGTCTACATGGAGGGGTTTATGTTTCATGATGGGCGTATGGACATGTAGTCTACATGGAGGGGTTTATGTTTCATGATGGGCAGTATGGACATGTAGTCTACATGGAGGGGTTTATGTTTCATGATGGGCGTATGGACATGTAGTCTACATGGAGGGGTTTATGTTTCATGATGGGCGTATGGACATGTAGTCTACATGGAGGGGTTTATGTTTCATGATGGGCAGATGGACATGTAGTCTACATGGAGGGGTTTATGTTTCATGATGGGCAGATGGACATGTAGTCTACATGGAGGGGTTTATGTTTCATGATGGGCAGATGGACATGTAGTCTACATGGAGGGGTTTATGTTTCATGATGGGCGTATGGACATGTAGTCTACATGGAGGGGTTTATGTTTCATGATGGGCAGATGGACATGTAGTCTACATGGAGGGGTTTATGTTTCATGATGGGCAGATGGACATGTAGTCTACATGGAGGGGTTTATGTTTCATGATGGGCGTATGGACATGTAGTCTACATGGAGGGGTTTATGTTTCATGATGGGCGTATGGACATGTAGTCTACATGGAGGGGTTTATGTTTCATGATGGGCGTATGGACATGTAGTCTACATGGAGGGGTTTATGTTTCATGATGGGCAGATGGACATGTAGTCTACATGGAGGGGTTTATGTTTCATGATGGGCAGATGGACATGTAGTCTACATGGAGGGGTTTATGTTTCATGATGGGCGTTTGGACATGTAGTCTACATGGAGGGGTTTATGTTTCATGATGGGCGTTTGGACATGTAGTCTACATGGAGGGGTTTATGTTTCATGATGGGCAGATGGACATGTAGTCTACATGGAGGGGTTTATGTTTCATGATGGGCGTTTGGACATGTAGTCTACATGAAGGGGTTTATGTTTCATGATGGGCGTATGGACATGTAGTCTACATGGAGGGGTTTATGTTTCATGATGGGCGTATGGACATGTAGTCTACATGGAGGGGTTTATGTTTCATGATGGGCGTATGGACAGATGGACATGTAGTCTACATGGAGGGGTTTATGTTTCATGATGGGCGTATGGACATGTAGTCTAAATGGAGGGGTTTATGTTTCATGATGGGCGTATGGACATGTAGTCTACATGGAGGGGTTTATGTTTCATGATGGGCGTTTGGACATGTAGTCTACATGGAGGGGTTTATGTTTCATGATGGGCGTTTGGACATGTAGTCTACATGGAGGGGTTTATGTTTCATGATGGGCGTATGGACATGTAGTCTACATGGAGGGGTTTATGTTTCATGATGGGCAGATGGACATGTAGTCTACATGGAGGGGTTTATGTTTCATGATGGGCAGATGGACATGTAGTCTACATGGAGGGGTTTATGTTTCATGATGGGCAGATGGACATGTAGTCTACATGGAGGGGTTTATGTTTCATGATGGGCGTATGGACATGTAGTCTACATGGAGGGGTTTATGTTTCATGATGGGCAGATGGACATGTAGTCTACATGGAGGGGTTTATGTTTCATGATGGGCAGATGGACATGTAGTTTACATGGAGGGGTTTATGTTTCATGATGGGCAGATGGACATGTAGTCTACATGGAGGGGTTTATGTTTCATGATGGGCAGATGGACATGTAGTCTACATGGAGGGGTTTATGTTTCATGATGGACAGATGGACATGTAGTCTACATGGAGGGGTTTATGTTTCATGATGGGCAGATGGACATGTAGTCTACATGGAGGGGTTTATGTTTCATGATGGGCAGATGGACATGTAGTCTACATGGAGGGGTTTATGTTTCATGATGGGCGTATGGACATGTAGTCTACATGGAGGGGTTTATGTTTCATGATGGGCAGATGGACATGTAGTCTACATGGAGGGGTTATGTTTCATGATGGGCGTATGGACATGTAGTCTACATGGAGGGGTTTATGTTTCATGATGGGCGTATGGACATGTAGTCTACATGGAGGGGTTTATGTTTCATGATGGGCAGATGGACATGTAGTCTACATGGAGGGGTTTATGTTTCATGATGGGCAGATGGACATGTAGTCTACATGGAGGGGTTTATGTTTCATGATGGGCAGATGGACATGTAGTCTACATGGAGGGGTTTATGTTTCATGATGGGCAGATGGACATGTAGTCTACATGGAGGGGTTTATGTTTCATGATGGGCAGTATGGACATGTAGTCTACATGGAGGGGTTTATGTTTCATGATGGGCAGATGGACATGTAGTCTACATGGAGGGGTTTATGTTTCATGATGGGCAGATGGACATGTAGTCTACATGGAGGGGTTTATGTTTCATGATGGGCAGATGGACATGTAGTCTACATGGAGGGGTTTATGTTTCATGATGGGCAGATGGACATGTAGTCTACATGGAGGGGTTTATGTTTCATGATGGGCAGATGGACATGTAGTCTACATGGAGGGGTTTATGTTTCATGATGGGCGTATGGACATGTAGTCTACATGGAGGGGTTTATGTTTCATGATGGGCAGATGGACATGTAGTCTACATGGAGGGGTTTATGTTTCATGATGGGCGTATGGACATGTAGTCTACATGGAGGGGTTTATGTTTCATGATGGGCAGATGGACATGTAGTCTACATGGAGGGGTTTATGTTTCATGATGGGCAGATGGACATGTAGTCTACATGGAGGGGTTTATGTTTCATGATGGGCAGATGGACATGTAGTCTACATGGAGGGGTTTATGTTTCATGATGGGCAGATGGACATGTAGTCTACATGGAGGGGTTTATGTTTCATGATGGGCAGTATGGACATGTAGTCTACATGGAGGGGTTTATGTTTCATGATGGGCGTATGGACATGTAGTCTACATGGAGGGGTTTATGTTTCATGATGGGCGTATGGACATGTAGTCTACATGGAGGGGTTTATGTTTCATGATGGGCAGTATGGACATGTAGTCTACATGGAGGGGTTTATGTTTCATGATGGGCAGATGGACATGTAGTCTACATGGAGGGGTTTATGTTTCATGATGGGCGTTTGGACATGTAGTCTACATGGAGGGGTTTATGTTTCATGATGGGCAGATGGACATGTAGTCTACATGGAGGGGTTTATGTTTCATGATGGGCAGATGGACATGTAGTCTACATGGAGGGGTTTATGTTTCATGATGGGCGTATGGACATGTAGTCTACATGGAGGGGTTTATGTTTCATGATGGGCAGATGGACATGTAGTCTACATGGAGGGGTTTATGTTTCATGATGGGCAGATGGACATGTAGTCTACATGGAGGGGTTTATGTTTCATGATGGGCGTATGGACATGTAGTCTACATGGAGGGGTTTATGTTTCATGATGGGCAGATGGACATGTAGTCTACATGGAGGGGTTTATGTTTCATGATGGGCAGTATGGACATGTAGTCTACATGGAGGGGTTTATGTTTCATGATGGGCAGATGGACATGTAGTCTACATGGAGGGGTTTATGTTTCATGATGGGCAGTATGGACATGTAGTCTACATGGAGGGGTTTATGTTTCATGATGGGCGTATGGACATGTAGTCTACATGGAGGGGTTTATGTTTCATGATGGGCGTATGGACATGTAGTCTACATGGAGGGGTTTATGTTTCATGATGGGCGTATGGACATGTAGTCTACATGGAGGGGTTTATGTTTCATGATGGGCGTATGGACATGTAGTCTACATGGAGGGGTTTATGTTTCATGATGGGCAGATGGACATGTAGTCTACATGGAGGGGTTTATGTTTCATGATGGGCAGTATGGACATGTAGTCTACATGGAGGGGTTTATGTTTCATGATGGGCGTTGACATGTAGTCTACATGGAGGGGTTTATGTTTCATGATGGGCAGATGGACATGTAGTCTACATGGAGGGGTTTATGTTTCATGATGGGCATATGGACATGTAGTCTACATGGAGGGGTTTATGTTTCATGATGGGCGTATGGACATGTAGTCTACATGGAGGGGTTTATGTTTCATGATGGGCAGTATGGACATGTAGTCTACATGGAGGGGTTTATGTTTCATGATGGGCGTATGGACATGTAGTCTACATGGAGGGGTTTATGTTTCATGATGGGCGTATGGACATGTAGTCTACATGGAGGGGTTTATGTTTCATGATGGGCGTATGGACATGTAGTCTACATGGAGGGGTTTATGTTTCATGATGGGCGTATGGACATGTAGTCTACATGGAGGGGTTTATGTTTCATGATGGGCGTATGGACATGTAGTCTACATGGAGG
>NW_024059933.1:0-29771 GCF_016432855.1 Salvelinus namaycush | reverse complement strand
TAGATCGAAACCACTCTCTGCTATCTAGATAGTTTTTAGCAAGTACCCCAGTGTCCTAATGGATAAGGCACTGGCCTTCTAAGCCAGCGTTTGTGGGTTGGAGTCCCATCTGGGGTGGATGAAGGCATTTTGCGATAGAATCGAAGCAGCTTGTATAGGTCACGATGATCACACAGTGCCACATCGAAGATATCCTACTCTATTTTTAAAAATGAAGTGCAAACAGGGTAAAAAAAGTATAATTTCATGTCTCTGTGCCCTCCGTGATTCTATTTTTTAACTGCTTCTATCAGTTCGTACAGGTCATGCTGATTACAGAGGCACTGGCCTCCTAATCCATGTATTGTGAGTTCAAGTATTATTTTGGGGTGCCTGAAAGCGGAGTGATGAAGTGGATGTATCTTGGGCAGTTAACCCAGTGATTTATGGATCGAAACCATCCTCTGCTGTCCAGTTTGTTTTCAGCAATGAAGTGCAAACACAAATATAAAAAGCAAAATTTCATGGGCATGTCTCAGTGCCCTCCGTGATTCTTTGTTTGACTTCTTTTGTCAGTTTTTATAGGTTATACTGATTGTAGAGGAACTGGCCTCCTAATCCATGTATTGTGAGTTCAAGTATTTTTTTGGGGTGCCTGAAAGCGGAGTGATGAAGTGGAAGTATGCTGGGCAGTTAACCCAGTGATTTATGGATCGAAACCATCCTCTGCTGTCCAGTTTGTTTTCAGCAATGAAGTGCAAACACAAATATAAAAAGCAAAATTTCATGGGCATGTCTCAGTGCCCTCCGTGATTCTTTGTTTGACTTCTTTTGTCAGTTTTTATAGGTTATACTGATTGTAGAGGAACTGGCCTCCTAATCCATGTGTTGTGAGTTCAAGTATTATTTTGGGGTGCCTGAAAGCGGAGTGATGAAGTGGAAGTATCCTGGGCAGTTAACCCAGTGATTTATGGATCGAAACCATCCTCTGCTATCCAGTTTGTTTTCAGCAATGAAGTGCAAACACAAATATAAAAAGCATAATTTCATGGGCATGTCACTGTGCCCTCTGTGATTCTTTTTTTGACTGCTTCTTTCAGTTTGTATAGGTCATACTGATTACAGAGGCGCAGCGGAAGCGTGATGGCCCCGTAACCCAGAGGTTGATAGATCGAAACCACTCTCTGCTATCTAGATAGTTTTTAGCAAGTACCCCAGTGTCCTAATGGATAAGGCACTGGCCTTCTAAGCCAGGGATTGTGGGTTCGAGTCCCATCTGGGGTGGATGAAGGCAGTTTGGGATAGAATCGAAGCAGCTTGTATAGGTCACGATGATCACACAGTGCCACATCGAAGATATCCTACTCTATTTTTAAAAATGAAGTGCAAACAGGGTAAAAAAAGTATAATTTCATGTCTCTGTGCCCTCCGTGATTCTATTTTTTAACTGCTTCTATCAGTTCGTACAGGTCATGCTGATTACAGAGGCACTGGCCTCCTAATCCATGTATTGTGAGTTCAAGTATTATTTTGGGGTGCCTGAAAGCGGAGTGATGAAGTGGATGTATCTTGGGCAGTTAACCCAGTGATTTATGGATCGAAACCATCCTCTGCTGTCCAGTTTGTTTTCAGCAATGAAGTGCAAACACAAATATAAAAAGCAAAATTTCATGGGCATGTCTCAGTGCCCTCCGTGATTCTTTGTTTGACTTCTTTTGTCAGTTTTTATAGGTTATACTGATTGTAGAGGAACTGGCCTCCTAATCCATGTGTTGTGAGTTCAAGTATTATTTTGGGGTGCCTGAAAGCGGAGTGATGAAGTGGAAGTATCCTGGGCAGTTAACCCAGTGATTTATGGATCGAAACCATCCTCTGCTATCCAGTTTGTTTTCAGCAATGAAGTGCAAACACAAATATAAAAAGCATAATTTCATGGGCATGTCACTGTGCCCTCTGTGATTCTTTTTTTGACTGCTTCTTTCAGTTTGTATAGGTCGTACTGATTACAGAGGCGCAGCGGAAGCGTGAAGGCCCCGTAACCCAGAGGTTGATAGATCGAAACCACTCTCTGCTATCTAGATAGTTTTTAGCAAGTGCCCCAGTGGCCTAATGGATAAGGCACTGGCCTCCTAAGCCAGGGATTGTGGGTTCGAGTCCCATCTGGGGTGGATGAAGGCAATTTTGGATAGAAAAAGAGAGCTGAGCATGTAACACAGAGGTTGAAGCATCGAAGCTATCCAATTCTATTTTTAGAAATGAAGTGCAAACAGGGTAAAAAAAAAGCATAATTTCATGGGCATGTCTCTGTGCCCTCTGTGATTCTTTTTTTGACTGCTTCTTTCAGTTTGTATAGGTCATACTGATTACAGAGGCGCAGCGGAAGCGTGATGGCCCCGTAACCCAGAGGTTGATAGATCGAAACCACTCTCTGCTATCTAGATAGTTTTTAGCAAGTACCCCAGTGTCCTAATGGATAAGGCACTGGCCTTCTAAGCCAGGGTTTGTGGGTTCGAGTCCCATCTGGGGTGGATGAAGGCATTTTGCGATAGAATCGAAGCAGCTTGTATAGGTCACGATGATCACACAGTGCCACATCGAAGATATCCTACTCTATTTTTAAAAATGAAGTGCAAACAGGGTAAAAAAAGTATAATTTCATGTCTCTGTGCCCTCCGTGATTCTATTTTTTAACTGCTTCTATCAGTTCGTACAGGTCATGCTGATTACAGAGGCACTGGCCTCCTAATCCATGTATTGTGAGTTCAAGTATTATTTTGGGGTGCCTGAAAGCGGAGTGATGAAGTGGATGTATCTTGGGCAGTTAACCCAGTGATTTATGGATCGAAACCATCCTCTGCTGTCCAGTTTGTTTTCAGCAATGAAGTGCAAACACAAATATAAAAAGCAAAATTTCATGGGCATGTCTCAGTGCCCTCCGTGATTCTTTGTTTGACTTCTTTTGTCAGTTTTTATAGGTTATACTGATTGTAGAGGAACTGGCCTCCTAATCCATGTATTGTGAGTTCAAGTATTTTTTTGGGGTGCCTGAAAGCGGAGTGATGAAGTGGAAGTATGCTGGGCAGTTAACCCAGTGATTTATGGATCGAAACCATCCTCTGCTGTCCAGTTTGTTTTCAGCAATGAAGTGCAAACACAAATATAAAAAGCAAAATTTCATGGGCATGTCTCAGTGCCCTCCGTGATTCTTTGTTTGACTTCTTTTGTCAGTTTTTATAGGTTATACTGATTGTAGAGGAACTGGCCTCCTAATCCATGTGTTGTGAGTTCAAGTATTATTTTGGGGTGCCTGAAAGCGGAGTGATGAAGTGGAAGTATCCTGGGCAGTTAACCCAGTGATTTATGGATCGAAACCATCCTCTGCTATCCAGTTTGTTTTCAGCAATGAAGTGCAAACACAAATATAAAAAGCATAATTTCATGGGCATGTCACTGTGCCCTCTGTGATTCTTTTTTTGACTGCTTCTTTCAGTTTGTATAGGTCATACTGATTACAGAGGCGCAGCGGAAGCGTGATGGCCCCGTAACCCAGAGGTTGATAGATCGAAACCACTCTCTGCTATCTAGATAGTTTTTAGCAAGTACCCCAGTGTCCTAATGGATAAGGCACTGGCCTTCTAAGCCAGGGATTGTGGGTTCGAGTCCCATCTGGGGTGGATGAAGGCAGTTTGGGATAGAATCGAAGCAGCTTGTATAGGTCACGATGATCACACAGTGCCACATCGAAGATATCCTACTCTATTTTTAAAAATGAAGTGCAAACAGGGTAAAAAAAGTATAATTTCATGTCTCTGTGCCCTCCGTGATTCTATTTTTTAACTGCTTCTATCAGTTCGTACAGGTCATGCTGATTACAGAGGCACTGGCCTCCTAATCCATGTATTGTGAGTTCAAGTATTATTTTGGGGTGCCTGAAAGCGGAGTGATGAAGTGGATGTATCTTGGGCAGTTAACCCAGTGATTTATGGATCGAAACCATCCTCTGCTGTCCAGTTTGTTTTCAGCAATGAAGTGCAAACACAAATATAAAAAGCAAAATTTCATGGGCATGTCTCAGTGCCCTCCGTGATTCTTTGTTTGACTTCTTTTGTCAGTTTTTATAGGTTATACTGATTGTAGAGGAACTGGCCTCCTAATCCATGTGTTGTGAGTTCAAGTATTATTTTGGGGTGCCTGAAAGCGGAGTGATGAAGTGGAAGTATCCTGGGCAGTTAACCCAGTGATTTATGGATCGAAACCATCCTCTGCTATCCAGTTTGTTTTCAGCAATGAAGTGCAAACACAAATATAAAAAGCATAATTTCATGGGCATGTCACTGTGCCCTCTGTGATTCTTTTTTTGACTGCTTCATTCAGTTTGTATAGGTCATACTGATTACAGAGGCGCAGCGGAAGCGTGATGGCCCCGTAACCCAGAGGTTGATAGATCGAAACCACTCTCTGCTATCTAGATAGTTTCTAGCAAGTACCCCAGTGTCCTAATGGATAAGGCACTGCCCTTCTAAGCCAGGGATTGTGGGTTCGAGTCCCATCTGGGGTGGATGAAGGCATTCTGCGATAGAATCGAAGCAGCTTGTATAGGTCACGATGATCACACAGTGCCACATCGAAGATATCCTACTCTATTTTTAAAAATGAAGTGCAAACAGGGTAAAAAAAGTATAATTTCATGTCTCTGTGCCCTCCGTGATTCTATTTTTTAACTGCCTCTATCAGTTCGTACAGGTCATGCTGATTACAGAGGCACTGGCCTCCTAATCCATGTATTGTGAGTTCAAGTATTATTTTGGGGTGCCTGAAAGCGGAGTGATGAAGTGGATGTATCTTGGGCAGTTAACCCAGTGATTTATGGATCGAAACCATCCTCTGCTGTCCAGTTTGTTTTCAGCAATGAAGTGCAAACACAAATATAAAAAGCAAAATTTCATGGGCATGTCTCAGTGCCCTCCGTGATTCTTTGTTTGACTTCTTTTGTCAGTTTTTATAGGTTATACTGATTGTAGAGGAACTGGCCTCCTAATCCATGTATTGTGAGTTCAAGTATTATTTTGGGGTGCCTGAAAGCGGAGTGATGAAGTGGAAGTATGCTGGGCAGTTAACCCAGTGATTTATGGATCGAAACCATCCTCTGCTGTCCAGTTTGTTTTCAGCAATGAAGTGCAAACACAAATATAAAAAGCAAAATTTCATGGGCATGTCTCAGTGCCCTCCGTGATTCTTTGTTTGACTTCTTTTGTCAGTTTTTATAGGTTATACTGATTGTAGAGGAACTGGCCTCCTAATCCATGTGTTGTGAGTTCAAGTATTATTTTGGGGTGCCTGAAAGCGGAGTGATGAAGTGGAAGTATCCTGGGCAGTTAACCCAGTGATTTATGGATCGAAACCATCCTCTGCTATCCAGTTTGTTTTCAGCAATGAAGTGCAAACACAAATATAAAAAGCATAATTTCATGGGCATGTCTCTGTGCCCTCTGTGATTCTTTTTTTGACTGCTTCTTTCAGTTTGTATAGGTCATACTGATTACAGAGGCGCAGCGGAAGCGTGATGGCCCCGTAACCCAGAGGTTGATAGATCGAAACCACTCTCTGCTATCTAGATAGTTTTTAGCAAGTACCCCAGTGTCCTAATGGATAAGGCACTGGCCTTCTAAGCCAGGGATTGTGGGTTCGAGTCCCATCTGGGGTGGATGAAGGCATTTTGCGATAGAATCGAAGCAGCTTGTATAGGTCACGATGATCACACAGTGCCACATCGAAGATATCCTACTCTATTTTTAAAAATGAAGTGCAAACAGGGTAAAAAAAGTATAATTTCATGTCTCTGTGCCCTCCGTGATTCTATTTTTTAACTGCTTCTATCAGTTCGTACAGGTCATGCTGATTACAGAGGCACTGGCCTCCTAATCCATGTATTGTGAGTTCAAGTATTATTTTGGGGTGCCTGAAAGCGGAGTGATGAAGTGGATGTATCTTGGGCAGTTAACCCAGTGATTTATGGATCGAAACCATCCTCTGCTGTCCAGTTTGTTTTCAGCAATGAAGTGCAAACACAAATATAAAAAGCAAAATTTCATGGGCATGTCTCAGTGCCCTCCGTGATTCTTTGTTTGACTTCTTTTGTCAGTTTTTATAGGTTATACTGATTGTAGAGGAGCTGGCCTCCTAATCCATGTGTTGTGAGTTCAAGTATTATTTTGGGGTGCCTGAAAGCGGAGTGATGAAGTGGAAGTATCCTGGGCAGTTAACCCAGTGATTTATGGATCGAAACCATCCTCTGCTATCCAGTTTGTTTTCAGCAATGAAGTGCAAACACAAATATAAAAAGCAAAATTTCATGGGCATGTCACTGTGCCCTCTATGATTCTTTTTTTGACTGCTTCTTTCAGTTTGTATAGGTCATACTGATTACAGAGGCGCAGCGGAAGCGTGAAGGCCCCGTAACCCAGAGGTTGATAGATCGAAACCACTCTCTGCTATCTAGATAGTTTTTAGCAAGTGCCCCAGGGGCCTAATGGATAAGGCACTGGCCTCCTAAGCCAGGGATTGTGGGTTCGAGTCCCATCTGGGGTGGATGAAGGCATTTTGGGATAGAAAAAGAGAGCTGAGCATGTAACACAGAGGTTGAAGCATCGAAGCTATCCAATTCTATTTTTAGAAATGAAGTGCAAACAGGGTAAAAAAAAGCATAATTTCATGGGCATGTCTCTGTGCCCTCTGTGATTCTTTTTTTGACTGCTTCTTTCAGTTTGTATAGGTCATACTGATTACAGAGGCGCAGCGGAAGCGTGATGGCCCCGTAACCCAGAGGTTGATAGTTCGAAACCACTCTCTGCTATCTAGATAGTTTTTAGCAAGTACCCCAGTGTCCTAATGGATAAGGCACTGGCCTTCTAAGCCAGGGATTGTAGGTTCGAGTCCCATCTGGGGTGGATGAAGGCATTTTGCGATAGAATCGAAGCAGCTTGTATAGGTCACGATGATCACACAGTGCCACATCGAAGATATCCTACTCTATTTTTAAAAATGAAGTGCAAACAGGGTAAAAAAAGTATAATTTCATGTCTCTGTGCCCTCCGTGATTCTATTTTTTAACTGCTTCTATCAGTTCGTACAGGTCATGCTGATTACAGAGGCACTGGCCTCCTAATCCATGTATTGTGAGTTCAAGTATTATTTTGGGGTGCCTGAAAGCGGAGTGATGAAGTGGATGTATCTTGGGCAGTTAACCCAGTGATTTATGGATCGAAACCATCCTCTGCTGTCCAGTTTGTTTTCAGCAATGAAGTGCAAACACAAATATAAAAAGCAAAATTTCATGGGCATGTCTCAGTGCCCTCCGTGATTCTTTGTTTGACTTCTTTTGTCAGTTTTTATAGGTTATACTGATTGTAGAGGAGCTGGCCTCCTAATCCATGTGTTGTGAGTTCAAGTATTATTTTGGGGTGCCTGAAAGCGGAGTGATGAAGTGGAAGTATCCTGGGCAGTTAACCTTTAACGAGTCACCAACCCGGATCCGGGATCACCCCCCACTCCCCCCCCACTGAGTAGCATAGCTAGCATAGCGTCACAATTAAATAGTAGCATCTAAATATCATTAAATCACAAGTCCAAGACACCAGATGAAAGATACAGATCTTGTGAATAACCCCATCATTTCTGTTTTTTAAAATGTTTTACAGGGAAGACACAATATGTAAATCTATTAGCTAACCACGTTAGCAAAATACACCATCTTTCTTTGTCCACCATTTTCTCTCTCCACCACTAGCTATCACCAATTCGGCTAAACTAAGATATTGATAGCAACAAACCAAGAAAAAAACTCATCAGATGACAGTCTGATAACATATTTATGGTATAGGATAGGTGTTGTTAGAAAAAAGTGCATATTTCAGGTAGAAATCACAGTTTACAATTGCACCGACCATCACAAATCGACTAGAATTACTAGATAGAGCAACGTGTATGACCAATTTACTCATCATAAAACATTTCATAAAAATAGACAAAGCATAGCAATGGAAAGACACAGTTCTTGTGATTTCAGACCATATTTCAGATTTTCTAAGCGTTTTTCAGCGAAAACACAATAAATCGATAAGTTAGCATACCACATGTACAAACGTTAGTAGAGCATGAATTCAAGGCAAAGGGAGCTATAACGTTATCATCGCCAAAATATATTAATTTTTTCACTAACCTTCTCAGAATTCTTCCGATGACACTCCTGTAACATCATTTTACAACATACATATACAGTTTGTTCGAAAAGGTGCATATTTAGCCATACAAAACCGTGGTTACACAATAAAAATACTAGGAAATCAAGCCTCAATATGTCTGACGTCATCTATCAGAGTGATCTAGTTTAATTGAAAGCTAATCATATACTTGACTAAAAAATACAGGGTTGACAGGAATCGAAAGACAAATTAGTTCTTAATGCAACCGCTGACTTACATTTTTAAAATTATCCTTACTTTTCAATACAGGGTTCGCCAAGTGAAGCTATACCAAACAAAATGGCGAAATATGCGTTTAAAATATTTCGACAGAACAACGATTTATCATATTAAATATTGCTTACTTTGAGCTGTTCTTCCATCAGATTCTTGGGCAATGTATTCTTTCTTGGGTTTAATCTTCTTTTGGTCGAAAGATGTCCTTTGTCCGTCTAAATGCCCGCTAACGTTCGACCGGGACCCCGAAATGTGCCCGGTGCTTCACATAGAAATGCATCAAAATCGCACTAAACGGATATAAATTGCTATAAAACGGTTTAAATTAACTACCTTATGATGTTTCTAAGTCCTATATCGAATTAAATTACAGACGGATACATTTTACGTTGATAACCGAGCCTTTGAAAATGGCATCCGGAGGTGTCTTCCTGCGTAAAGGCGAGCGTCGAAAGGGGGGCTACCCTCACTCCTTGGTCCTTTATAACCTCTGAGAGCTACGCAGAAGGCCCATTCCACTTCTCATTGGTTACTGACATCCAGGGGAAGGCGGGTGCAGTTCGTGTCGTTCCATAGGATATACACAGACTTTTAAAACTGATCTGAAATCAGAGCTTCGCTCTCAGACCTTTCACTGTCTGTCATGGATTTCGCTGTAGAAAGAGTTCTGGGTCACCCACAGACATCATTCCAACTTTGTATGAAACTAGAAAGTGTTTTCTATCCAATAGAATTAATAATATGCATATTGTACGAGCAAGAATTGAGTACTAGGCAGTTTAATTTGGAGACGACAAAATGCTAATTCGGAACAGCACCCCCTGTAGTCGCAAGAAGTTATTAACTGCTTCTATCAGTTCATACAGGTCATGCTGATTACAGAGGCACTGGCCTCCTAATCCATGTATTGTGAGTTCAAGTATTTTTTTGGGGTGCCTGAAAGCGGAGTGATGAAGTGGAAGTATTCTAGACAGTTAACCCAGTGATTTATGGATCGAAACCATCCTCTGCTATCCAGTTTGTTTTCAGCAATGAAGTGCAAACACAAATATAAAAAGCATAATTTCATGGGCATGTCACTGTGCCCTCTGTGATTCTATTTTTGACTGCTTCTTTCAGTTTGTATAGGTCATACTGATTACAGAGGCGCAGCGGAAGCGTGAAGGCCCCGTAACCCAGAGGTTGATAGATCGAAACCACTCTCTGCTATCTAGAAAGTTTTTAGCAAGTGCCCCAGTGGCCTAATGGATAAGGCACTGGCCTCCTAAGCCAGGGATTGTGGGTTTGAGTCCCATCTGGGGTGGATGAAGGCAATTTGGGATAGAAAAAGAGAGCTGAGCATGTAACACAGAGGTTATCCAATTCAATTTTTAGAAATGAAGTGCAAACAGGGTAAAAAAAAGTATAATTTCATGGGCATGTCTCTGTGCCCTCTGTGATTCTTTTTTTGACTGCTTCTTTCAGTTTGTATAGGTCATACTGATTACAGAGGCGCAGCGGAAGCGTGAAGGCCCCGTAACCCAGAGGTTGATAGATCGAAACCACTCTCTGCTATCTAGATAGTGTTTAGCAAGTACCCCAGTGGCATAATGGATAAGGCACTGGCCTTCTAAGCCAGGGATTGTGTGTTTGAGTCCCATCTGGGGTGGATGAAGGCAGTTTGGGATAGAATCGGAGCATCTTGTATAGGTCATGATGATCACACAGTGCCACATCGAAGATATCCTACTCTATTTTTAAAAATGAAGTGCAAACAGGGTAAAAAAAAATATAATTTCATGTCTCTGTGCCCTCCGTGATTCTTTTTTTAACTGCTTCTATCAGTTCGTACAGGTCATGCTAATTACAGAGGCACTGGCCTCCTAATCCATGTATTGTGAGTTCAAGTATTTTTTGGGGGTGCCTGAAAGCGGAGTGATGAAGTGGAAGTATCCTGGGCAGTTAACCCAGTGATTTATGGATCGAAACCATCCTCTGCTGTCCAGTTTGTTTTCAGCAATGAAGTGCAAACAGAAATATAAAAAGCAAAATTACATGGGCATGTCTCTGTGCCCTCCGTGATTCTTTGTTTGACTTCTTTTGTCAGTTTGTATAGGTTATACTGATTGTAGAGGAACTGGCCTCCTAATCCATGTATTGTGAGTTAAAGTATTTTTTTGGGGTGCCTAGAATCTAGATAGCAGAGAGTGGTTTCGATCTATCAACCTCTGGGTTACGGGGGCATCACGCTTCCGCTGCGCCTCTGTAATCAGTATGACCTATACAAACTGAAAGAAGCAGTCAAAAGAAGCAGTCAAAAAAATTATCACAGAGGGCACAGAGACATGAAATTATACTTTTTTTTACCCTGTTTGCACTTCATTTCTAAAAATAGAATAGGATAGCTTCGATGCATCAACCTCTGTGTTACATGCCCAGCTCTCTTTTTCTGTCCCAAATTGCCTTCATCCACCAGAGATGGGACTTAAACCCACAATCCCTGGCTTAGGAGGCCAGTGCCTTATCCATTAGGCCACTGGGGCACTTGCTAAATACTATCTAGATAGCAGAGAGTGGTTTCGATCTATCAACCTCTGGGTTACGGGGCCATCACGCTTCCGCTGCGCCTCTGTAATCAGTATGACCTATACAAACTGAAAGAAGCAGTCAAAAAAAGAATCACAGAGGGCACAGAGACATGCCCATGAAATTTTGCTTTTTATATTTGTGTTTGCACTTCATTGCTGAAAACAAACTGGACAGCAGAGGATGGTTTCGATCCATAAATCACTGGGATAACTGCCCAGGATACTTCCACTTCATCACTCCGCTTTCAGGCACCCCAAAAAAAATACTTGAACTCACAATACATGGATTAGGAGGCCAGTTCCTCTACAATCAGAATAACCTATAAAAACTGACAAAAGAAGTCAAACAAAGAATCACGGAGGGCACTGAGACATGCCCATGAAATTTTGCTTTTTATATTTGTGTTTGCACTTCATTGCTGAAAACAAACTGGACAGCAGAGGATGGTTTCGATCCATAAATCACTGGGTTAACTGCCCAGGATACTTCCACTTCATCACTCCGCTTTCAGGCACCCCAAAAAAATACTTTAACTCACAATACATGGATTAGGAGGCCAGTTCCTCTACAATCAGTATAACCTATACAAACTGACAAAAGAAGTCAAACAAAGAATCACGGAGGGCACAGAGACATGCCCATGAAATTTTGCTTTTTATATTTGTGTTTGCACTTCATTGCTGAAAACAAACTGGATAGCAGAGGATGGTTTCGATCCATAAATCACTGGGTTAACTGCCCAGGATACTTCCACTTCATCACTCCGCTTTCAGGCACCCCAAAATAATACTTGAACTCACAATACATGGATTAGGAGGCCAGTGCCTCTGTAATCAGCATGACCTGTACGAACTGATAGAAGCAGTTAAAAAATAGAATCACGGAGGGTACAGAGACATGCCCATGAAATTATACTTTTTTTTACCCTGTTTGCACTTCATTTTTAAAAATAGAGTAGGATATCTTCGATGTGTCACTTTGTGATCATCATGACCTATACAAGCTGGTTCAATTCTATCCCAAACTGCCTTCATCCACCCCAGATGGGACTCGAACCCACAATACCTGGCTTAGAAGGCCAGTTCCTTATCCATTAGGCCACTGGGGCACTTGCTAAAACTATCTAGATAGCAGAGAGTGGTTTCGATCAATCAACCTCTGGGTTCGTGGCCATCACGCTTCCGCTGCGCCTCTGTAATCAGTATGACCTATACAAACTGAAAGAAGCAGTCAAAAAAAGAATCACAAGGGGGATTGGAGGGACGCCATGTGCGACTGACGTGTTTTCCGTTTGCTCCCGTGGTATTTTTAAAGTTTATGTGAATTTTGCAGCAGAACCGTATTTATTTTCATATATTATTTTGGTGATCCCTTCCCGTAAAAACCAAGACTACTTTACTTCCCAATGTCAGCATGTCGACGAAACATAAGGCCAAAAGCATGACTTTGAGAAAACCCGGCCTACAAGACACACTCTCATCACCGCCCTCTCCTGAGCCTGACGGCCCGGGGACTGACACTTTACCCGGGGGGGCGGCTTGGCCTGGCGGCGCTGAAATGAACATTCTCGAGGCCATCAAACTACTACGATCTGAGATAGTTGAAATGAAAACGGAGGTGGTTGCTACGATTGAAGCCCGAATAAAGGAGGTTTCTGATACTTTAAAAGCAGATCTAACCATCCTGCAGAACGAGACGGTGCCAGCAATCACATCACTCAAAACAACAATGGCGTCGCACACTACAACGATTGCAGCACTGGAGACCTCCGCTACAAATGTCTCCGACTTAACTACATCCCTGGAGGCTGACGTGAAACGCCTAGCTGCGGATTTGAAAAAGGTGAAGGAGAGCTGTGTAAGTTTAGAGGGATTCTCTCGCCGCAATAACCTGAGACTTGTATCAGTCCCAGAGTCAGCGGAAATGCCTCGCGCCACGGATTTCGTTTCTGGGCTGCTGAAGGATGTTCTTGCCTTAGATGAAAAGCCCCTGATTGATCGTGCCCACCGGTCGCTGCGCCCAAAGCCCCGGGATGGGGAGAGGCCCCGTAACATAATTCTTCGAGTGCACTTTTTCCATGAGAAGATGGAGATTCTCCGACGACCCCGCAATACCACTCTGAGCTTTCAAGGACAGAGCTTCTCCATCTACCAGGACTACTCCCCCACTGTTTCCAGGCAGCGCGCAGCTTTCGGACAGGCCAAACGACTACTTCGGGACCATCCAGGTGTGAAGTACGGACTGCGATTCCCGGCCCGTTTATGGCTATCTCATGATGGTAAAGACTACACATTTGAATCTCCGGATGAGGCTCTCTCTCACATTCAACGTCACATCAAGAAGTCTTGAACTTGCTCATAGTTCAGCAACTGTTGCTTGCGAACTGTGGATAGTAAGTAACCCACCTGTGGTACAATTATGTTTAGCTACAACATGCTAATTTTGTATAGTTGGGGAGTTGGCGAACCCATTCAGGCTTATTTGATGTGATCTAATGTTTTGATCATCTAGTGTGCTTGCCTTACAAGCATTCAGTCATTTTAATTTCATTGTATTGAGGTTTTACTTTACTCCTGTGTTTCTAGGCTGTCTTGCTCACCTATTCAGTTTGTTTACATAGTGTCTCAGTGACTCAAAATATTCTTGGTTATTTGTTTACTGCATCCGTTTGCAATGACCCAGTAAACAGTAAATGCTTCCCGAGGCGACACGTTTTTGGGGTCTTCACGTCCTGAGCGTCATTTATGCCCAGCAAGCGTTCAACGTTGCTCACACGTAGTTTTTTGGTCTTGGTTGTAAGCTGTCTCAGCATTCAATTAGACAACTATTATAATAATAATTATTATTATTTTTGATTGTCTTACTACGATTTCCTTACTTCAAATTAGGTTTTCGGCTGAGAGCCTTTATACATTTTATTTATTTTCTCTCCCAAATGCCTGTTATAAGACTGGGAATATAATTATATACATCTACAAGTGGTGCTTTTGTAATTTCGTCTGCACAAGGGATTCACTTTTATTTTTTTTATTTAAAAAATGATTATCTCTTTTTGCTGTTTGATCCACTAACAAAACGCGACTTTAAAGAGCGGGACTGTGGGTTTAGGTTTAAGACCGCACTCTCACAGACATACTGTGCGAAGAGAACATGTTCTATTTAGGCTTGTACCTCGTTTGGGGAGGTATTGTCTGGGATGGGGGGAGGGGGAAGGGGTTGAATTGTTCAGTTCTAATGTTGTCATTCTGTCTTTTTTGTTTTTTTTTCTGTACTTTTTCCAAACATCTACCACCGTACATTATTACTCTGAGACAAGTTATTCTGGGGTTTTTGGGCGCTCATTGCTTTTCCATTCTATGTTCTAATGACAGGGTTGTATAACGGGAATGCCCAGAGGGGCCAAAACAATGCGATCAAGTACATTTCGTGGAACATCAAAGGCGTTAATAACCCAGTGAAGCGTAAGAGGGTGTTGACACACTTAAAGGGTTTGAATGAAAATGTTGCATTTCTACAAGAGACTCACTTGAGGACTGGTGAGCACTTTAGGATGCGTAGGGACTGGGTTGGTCAAGTGTTCCACTCTAACTTTCATAGTAAATCAAGAGGTGCTGCCATTTTGGTTGATAAAGCCACTCCCTTTGTAGCTTCTGAGGTTATCGCTGATCCTAAGGGACGATACGTCATAGTAACCGGTAAACTGTTTTCTACCCCTCTTGTTTTGGCTAGTGTTTATGCTCCCAATTGGGATGACACAAGTTTCATTTCTTCCTTTTTGTCTGCTATACCCAATTTAGATTCTCATTTGTTGATTTTAGGGGGGGGGGTTCAACTGTACAATGTCCCCAGTTCTTGACAAGTCCTCACGAACAACTACAGGCCCATCTAAATGTGCCCTACTTATTCAAGCCTTTCTTCAGAAATATGCCATGTTTGAGGCCTGGCGTTTCCTACATCCTACAGATAGACAGTATTCCTTTTATTCTCATGTTCATCAAACATACTCCCGGATTGATTACTTCTTTTTGGACAAAAAACTTCTGCCTAACCTTCGGCAGTGTACTTACAAGAGTATTGTTATTTCTGACCATTCACCATTAGTGCTTGAACTAGAGTTTCCCCAGCAACCTCCTATGTGTTATCAATGGCGTCTTAACCCCATTTTACTCTCAGATAAGGAGTTTGTCAATTTCATTTCTTCTGAAATCACCTTATTCCTAGAAACTAATTCAACACCAGGTATGTCCTGCTCTACCATATGGGAGTCTCTCAAAGCATACTTATGTGGCCAAATTATTTCTTATACAGCCAACCAAAACAGAGTTCGCTCTCAGCGACTTCGGGACCTGAGCGAATCCATAGCCACATTGGATGAGAAGTATGCTACGGTTCCTTCCTCTGATCCGCATAAAGAGCGCCAACTACTCCAATCTGAATTTGATGAGCTTTCTACCAGGCAAGCTGAACAGTTACTCTTGCGAGCTCGGTACAGAGTGTATGAACAAGGCGACAAGGCCAGTAAACTCCTTGCACATCAGATCCGTAAATCTGAGGCCTCACGTTTAATCCCACAAATAAGGACCCCGTCTGGTGCCACCACAGTTATACATAAAGAGATCAATGATCAATTCAAACAATTTTACTCTGCGCTATACACCTCTGAATCCCCTCAAGACCCTTTGCTGATTGATTCCTTCTTTAATGGCCTGAATATGCCTTCAATTGATACAGACACCCATGACTGTCTAGAAGAAGAATTTACACCTGAGGAGATTGCAACAGCAGTGTCCGCAATGAAAAGTGGTAAATCACCGGGTCCGGATGGTTTTCCAACCAAATTTTACAGGACGTTTTCTGGTCTGCTTTGCCCATTCTTGTCTCGACTATTTGCAGAGTGCCTTAATACCTCAAAGCTACCGCCTAGTCTTTATCAGGCTTCAATTTCATTACTATTAAAGAAAAACAAAGACCCCCTGGAATGTGGATCCTATCGCCCAATCTTGCTTTTAAACTGTGATTACAAAATCCTAGCCAAGCTTTTAGCCATCCGTATGGAAGGCTCGCTGCATCAAGTAATACACTCTGACCAGACTGGCTTTGTGAGAAATAGGCATTTGTTTTTCAATATTAGGCGCCTTATGAATATACTGTACTCCCCAGCGTCGGAGGACCCAGAGGTGGTGGTCTCACTTGATGCAGAAAAAGCGTTTGACCGCGTTGAGTGGGATTACCTAACAGCTACCCTTTATAGATTTGGCTTTGGCCCCAAATTCATTGCGTGGATAAAGATTCTTTATTTTTCTCCCATGGGTTCGGTACGGACTAACAACTTGTCCTCTGACTATTTTCCCTTGCACCGCGGATCCAGACAGGGCTGTCCACTCTCCCCCTTGTTGTTTGCTTTGGCAATCGAACCTCTCGCCATTGCACTACGCTCTAATGATGCCATTCAAGGAATAATCAGGACGGGCTCAGAGCAGAAAGTCTCGCTATATGCGGATGACCTCCTTTTGTTTATCTCTAACCCTGATACCTCAATGCCACGCGCCTTATCTGTTCTTAAAAGGTTTGGATCAATCTCAGGGTACAAGCTGAATCTAGGCAAGAGTGAGCTTTTTCCTGTAAACAAGGCTGCTTTAAAGTGCTCTTTTACAAGTTCTCAGTTTAGGATTGTCCGGGATCAATTCACCTACTTGGGAGTTAAAGTGACAAGGAAATATTCAAATCTGTTTCAGGAAAACTTGGTTGCTCTAGCAGACAGTTTGAAACAATCTTTTACTTTTTGGAATTCGCTACCTCTTTCTCTTATCGGAAGGATTAATGTCATTAAAATGAGTGTGTTGCCCAAATTTCTATATTTATTTCAATGTTTACCCATTTTTATTCCAAAATCTTTTTTTATTTCACTGGATCAAACATTCATGCATTTTATTTGGGATGGCAAGGTACCACGGATTGGTAGAAAACATTTACAGAAGCCTAAGTCATTGGGGGGTTTAGCTCTACCAAATTTTCAGACATACTATTGGGCTGCAAATTTCAGAGCCCTTCTGTACTGGCTGCAGACCGATCCTACTGGCCCTAGACCACTCTGGGTCCAGATGGAGTCTGAATCGTGTAAACCTGCTGCACTTTCTTCTGTGTTGTGCTCGTCTCTCCCAGTGTCCCTAGGCAAAAGGTGTGTCAACCCAATTGTAAAGCAGTCTCTTAAAATTTGGAATCAGTTCCGTTTAGCCTTTGGCCTCCGAGACTTTTCTCTATCAGGCCCAATCAATCAGAACATTTTATTTCCTCCATCTTTGAATGATGGGGCTTTTGGCATCTGGCACTCACTAGGCCTCTCCTCACTAGCCCAATTATTCTTTGATGATACATTTGCCTCTTTTGCTCAGCTACAGGAAAGGTTCAACCTCCCCCAATCCCACTTTTTCCGCTATCTCCAGACTAGGAACTTTGTCAGAGCTAACACACCTGAATTTCCCCATAGGCCTGCGAATACAGCCATAGAGAGCATCCTGGAGCTGAACAAGCTTCCTAGGGGCGCAATTTCAGATGTATATGCAATCATTCATGACTTACAGAACCCTTCTTTGGTGCCTTTAAAGACTCGATGGGAAAAGGATTTGGGGGAGGAACTTGGGGAAGACACCTGGGAATCTGTGCTGCGCAGGGTGCATTCGTCCTCTTTTAGCACTAGACACAGCCTCATTCAATTCAAGGTGGTTCACCGTATCCACTGGTCTGGGGCCAGACTTGGAAGAATATTCTCTGATTTTGATCCTACCTGTGTCAGATGTAAAATTGAACCAGCTACACTGTTGCATATGTTCTGGGGCTGTCATAAACTGTCAGGTTTCTGGGAATTAATATTTAAATGTTTCTCTGATATATATAACACTGTTATAGATCCCTCTCCCCTTACAGCCCTTTTTGGAGTACTGCCCATAGGTACCCCCCTGTCAAGAATCCAGTCGGACACTGTTGCTTATACAACTCTTTTAGCTAGACGGCTAATACTACAGAACTGGAAGATGGCAGCTCCCCCATCTTATAAATATTGGGTGAGAGATGTGTTGTGCTCTCTGAAACTAGAAAAAATTCAATTCAATTCACGTGGGAACCCCAAACTGTTTAATGAGGCTTGGGCTCCATTCCGGTCTTACTTTAAACAGTCCATCCTCTGATGGCATTCCTATTAAAACCAAAATAAGTCTGTATTTGACCCCCCTGTGACTTAGGGGTTGGATGAGCATTTCTCTGGGGGTTTTCTGGGGTGGTGGTGGGGGGCATTAAGGTTGATGTGCTTATTGATTGTGACCTGCGGATGCCTTGTTCATCTTGCCCGGGCAGATTTTGTTCACGCCTACATAAAATTATTATTATTCATTTTTTATTTTAAAGCATTGTAAACTTTTTATTTTTGGTCCAGTGGATGGTTGGTCCGTGGCCTTGACTGTCTGTGAGTGGTTGCATTTCTCCACCCAATCCCTTGACTGTTTACAGGAACAATGGTGAGGTGTTTGCTCTGTCCCTATACTATAGATTGCCCTTTAACCTTTGTAGCCTTCTGCCTGGTGTGTTTAACTTGTCTAAAGTATGGTATCTTTAAAGCTATTTAAAAAAAAAAAAAAATGTAATGTATTATTTGTATTTTTTCTAGTTGAGTATATTATTTATATTGCTTTGTCTTGTCTGTGTGTGTAAAACTTAATAAACAGAGTTTTCAATCACAGAGGGCACAGAGACATGCACATGAAATTTGTCTTTTTATATTTGTGTTTGCACTTCATTGCTGAAAACAAACTGGGCAGCAGAGGATGGTTTCGATCCATAAATCACTGGGTTAACTGCCCAGCATACTTCCACTTCATCACTCCGCTTTCAGGCACCCCCAAAAAATACTTGAACTCACAATACATGGATTAGGAGGCCAGTGCCTCTGTAATCAGGATGACCTGTACGAACTGATAGAAGCAGTTAAAAAATAGAATCATGGAGGGCACAGAGACATGAAATTATACTTTTTTTTACCCTGTTTGCACTTCATTTTTAAAAATAGAGTAGGATATCTTCGATGTGTCATTGTGTGATCATCGTGACCTATACAAGCTGCTTTGATTCTATCCCAAACTGCCTTCATCCACCCCAGATGGGACTCGAACCCACAATCCCTGGCTTAAAAGGCCAGTGCCTTATCCATTAGGCCACTGGGGTACTTGCTAAAAACTATCTAGATAGCAGAGAGTGGTTTCGATCTATCAACCTCTGGGTTACGGGGCCATCACGCTTCCGCTGCGCCTCTGTAATCAGTATGACCTATACAAACTGAAAGAAGCAGTCAAAAAAAGAATCACAGAGGGCACAGAGACATGCCCATGAAATTATACTTTTTTTACCCTGTTTGCACTTCATTTCTAAAAATGGAATAGGATAGCTTCGATGCTTCAACCTCTGTGTTACATGCCCAGCTCTCTTTCTCTATCCCAAATTGCCTTCATCCACCCCAGATGGGACTCGAACCCACAATCCCTGGCTTAGGAGGCCAGTGCCTTATCCATTAGGCCACTGGGGCACTTGCTAAAAACTGTCTAGATAGCAGAGAGTGGTTTCGATCTATCAACCTCTGGGTTACGGGGCCATCACGCTTCCACAGCGCCTCTGTAATCAGTATGACCTATACAAACTGAAAGAAGCAGTCAAAAATAAAATCACAGAGGGCACTGAGACATGCCCATGAAATTATGCTTTTTATATTTGTGTTTGCACTTCATTGCTGAAAACAAACTGGACAGCAGAGGATGGTTTTGATCCATAAATTACTGGGTTTACTGCCCAGCAAACTTCCACTTCATCACTCCGCTTTCAGGCACCCCAAAATAATACTTGAACTCACAATACATGGATTAGGAGGCCAGTTCCTCTACAATCAGTATAACCTATAAAAACTGACAAAAGAAGTCAAACAAAGAATCACGGAGGGCACTGAGACATGCCCATGAAATTTTGCTTTTTATATTTGTGTTTGCACTTCATTGCTGAAAACAAACTGGACAGCAGAGGATGGTTTCGATCCATAAATCACTGGGTTAACTGCCCAGGATACTTCCACTTCATCACTCCGCTTTCAGGCACCCCAAAAAAATACTTGAACTCACAATACATGGATTAGGAGGCCAGTGCCTCTGTAATCAGCATGACCTGTACGAACTGATAGAAGCAGTTAAAAAAAAGAATCACAGAGACATGCCCATGAAATTATACTTTTTTTTACCCTGTTTGCACTTCATTTTTAAAAAAAGAGTAGGATATCTTCGATGTGGCACTGTGTGATCATCTTGAACTATACAAGCTGCCTCGATTCTATCCCAAACTGCCTTCATCCACTCCAGATTGAACTCGAACCCGCAATCCCTGGCTTAGAAGGGCAGTGCCTTATCCATTAGGCCACTGGGGCACTTGTTAAAACCTATCTAGATAGCAGAGAGTGGGTTCGATCTATCGACCTCTGGGTTACGGGGCCATCACGCTTCCGCTGCGCCTCTGTAATCAGTATGACCTATACAAACTGAAAGAAGCAGTCAAAAAAAGAATCACAGAGGGCACAGAGACATGCCCATGAAATTATGCTTTTTATATTTGTGTTTGCACTTCATTGCTGAAAACAAACTGGACAGCAGAGGATGGTTTCAATCCATAAATCACTGGGTTAACTGCCCAGCATACTTCCACTTCATCACTCCGTTTTCAGGCACCCCAAAATAATACTTGAACTCACAATACATGGATTAGGAGGCCAGTTCCTCTACAATCAGTATAACCTATAAAAACTGACAAAAGAAGTCAAACAAAGAATCACAGAGGGCACTGAGACATGCCCATGAAAATATGCTTTTTATATTTGTGTTTGCACTTCATTGCTGAAAACAAACTGGACAGCAGAGGATGGTTTCGATCCATAAATCACTGGGTTAACTGCCCAGGATACTTCCACTTCATCACTCCGCTTTCAGGCACCCCAAAATAATACTTGAACTCACAATACATGGATTAGGAGGCCAGTTCCTCTACAATCAGTATAACCTATAAAAACTGACAAAAGAAGTCAAACAAAGAATCACGGAGGGCACTGAGACATGCCCATCAAATTTTGCTTTTTATATTTGTGTTTGCACTTCATTGCTGGAAACAAACTGGACAGCAGAGGATGGTTTCAATCCATAAATCACTGGGTTAACTGCCCAAGATACATCCACTTCATCACTCCGCTTTCAGGCACCCCCAAAAAATACTTGAACTCACAATACATGGATTAGGAGGCCAGTGCCTCTGTAATCAGCATGACCTGTACTAACTGATAGAAGCAGTTAAAAAATAGAATCACGGAGGGCACAGAGACATGAAATTATACTTTTTTTTACCCTGTTTGCACTTCATTTTTTAAAAATAGAGCAGGATATCTTCGATGTGGCACTGTGTGATCATCGTGACCTATACAAGCTGCTTCGATTCTATCCCAAACTGCCTTCATCCACCCCAGATGGGACTCGAACTCACAATCCCTTGCTTAGGAGGCCAGTGGCTTATCCATTAGGCCACTGGGGTACTTGCTAAACAGTATCTAGATAGCAGAGAGTGGTTTCGATCTATCAACCTCTGGGTTACGGGGCCATCACGCTTCCGCTGCGCCTCTGTAATCAGTATGACCTATACAAACTGAAAGAAGCAGTCAAAAAAAGAATCACAGAGGGCACAGAGACATGCCCATGAAATTATGCTTTTTATATTTGTGTTTGCACTTCATTGCTGAAAACAAACTGGACAGCAGAGGATGGTTTCAATCCATAAATCACTGGGTTAACTGCCCAGCATACTTCCACTTCATCACTCCGCTTTCAGGCACCCCAAAATAATACTTGAACTCACAATACATGGATTAGGAGGCCAGTTCCTCTACAATCAGTATAACCTATAAAAACTGACAAAAGAAGTCAAACAAAGAATCACAGAGGGCACTGAGACATGCCCATGAAAATATGCTTTTTATATTTGTGTTTGCACTTCATTGCTGAAAACAAACTGGACAGCAGAGGATGGTTTCGATCCATAAATCACTGGGTTAACTGCCCAAGATACATCCACTTCATCACTCCGCTTTCAGGCACGCCAAAATAATACTTGAACTCACAATACATGGATTAGGAGGCCAGTGCCTCTGTAATCAGCATGACCTGTACGAACTGATAGAAGCAGTTAAAAAATAGAATCACGGAGGGCACAGAGACATGAAATTATACTTTTTTTCCCCTGTTTGCACTTCATTTTTAAAAATAGAGTAGGATATCTTCGATGTGGCACTGTGTGATCATCGTGAACTATACAAGCTGCCTCGATTCTATCCCAAACTGCCTTCATCCACTCCAGATTGAACTCGAACCCGCAATCCCTGGCTTAGAAGGGCAGTGCCTTATCCATTAGGGCACTGGGGTACTTCCTAAAAACTATCTAGATAGCAGAGAGTGGTTTCGATCTATCAACCTCTGGGTGACGGGGCCTTCAATCTTCCGCTGCGCCTCTGTAATCAGTATGACCTATACAAACTGACAAAAGAAGTCAAAAAAAGAATCACAGAGGGCACAGTGACATGCCCATGAAATTATGCTTTTTATATTTGTGTTTGCACTTCATTGCTGAAAACAAACTGGACAGCAGAGGATGGTTTCGATCCATAAATCACTGGGTTAACTGCCCAGCATACTTCCACTTCATCACTCCGCTTTCAGGCACCCCAAAATAATACTTTAACTCACAATACATGGATTAGGAGACCAGTTCCTCTACAATCAGTATAACCTATAAAAACTGACAAAAGAAGTCAAACAAAGAATCACGGAGGGCACTGAGACATGCCCATCAAATTTTGCTTTTTATATTTGTGTTTGCACTTCATTGCTGGAAACAAACTGGACAGCAGAGGATGGTTTCGATCCATAAATCACTGGGTTAACTGCCCAAGATACATCCACTTCATCACTCCGCTTTCAGGCACCCCCAAAAAATACTTGAACTCACAATACATGGATTAGGAGGCCAGTGCCTCTGTAATCAGCATGACCTGTACGAACTGATAGAAGCAGTTAAAAAATAGAATCACGGAGGGCACAGAGACATGAAATTATACTTTTTTTTACCCTGTTTGCACTTCATTTTTAAAAATAGAGTAGGATATCTTCGATGTGGCACTGTGTGATCATCGTGACCTATACAAGCTGCTTCGATTCTATCCCAAATTGCCTTCATCCACCCCAGATGGGACTCGAACCCACAATCCCTGGCTTAGAAGGCCAGTGCTTTATCCAGTAGGCCACTGGGGTACTTCCTAAAAACTATCTAGATAGCAGAGAGTGGTTTCGATCTATCAACCTCTGGGTTACGGGGCCATCACGCTTCCGCTGCGCCTCTGTAATCAGTATGACCTATACAAACTGAAAGAAGCAGTCAAAAAAAGAATCACAGAGGGCACAGAGACATGCCCATGAAATTATACTTTTTTTTACCCTGTTTGCACTTCATTTCTAAAAATAGAATTGGATAGCTTCGATGCTTCAACCTCTGTGTTACATGCTCAGCTCTCTTTTTCTATCCCAAATTGCCTTCATCCACCCCAGATGGGACTCGAACCCACAATCCCTGGCTTAGGAGGCCAGTGCCTTATCCATTAGGCCACTGGGGCACTTGCTAAAAACTATCTAGATAGCAGAGAGTGGTTTCGATCTATCAACCTCTGGGTTACGGGGCCTTCACGCTTCCGCTGCGCCTCTGTAATCAGTATGACCTATACAAACTGAAAGAAGCAGTCAAAAAAAGAATCACAGAGGGCACTGTGACATGCCCATGAAATCATGCTTTTTATATTTGTGTTTGCACTTCATTGCTGAAAACAAACTGGACAGCAGAGGATGGTTTCGATCCATAAATCACTGGGTTAACTGCCCAGCATACTTCCACTTCATCACTCCGCTTTCAGGCACCCCAAAATAATACTTTAACTCACAATACATGGATTAGGAGGACCAGTTCCTCTACAATCAGTATAACCTATAAAAACTGACAAAAGAAGTCAAACAAAGAATCACGGAGGGCACTGAGACATGCCCATCAAATTTTGCTTTTTATATTTGTGTTTGCACTTCATTGCTGGAAACAAACTGGACAGCAGAGGATGGTTTCGATCCATAAATCACTGGGTTAACTGCCCAAGATACATCCACTTCATCACTCCGCTTTCAGGCACCCCCAAAAAATACTTGAACTCACAATACATGGATTAGGAGGCCAGTGCCTCTGTAATCAGCATGACCTGTACGAACTGATAGAAGCAGTTAAAAAATAGAATCACGGAGGGCACAGAGACATGAAATTATACTTTTTTTTACCCTGTTTGCACTTCATTTTTAAAAATAGAGTAGGATATCTTCGATGTGGCACTGTGTGATCATCGTGACCTATACAAGCTGCTTCGATTCTATCCCAAATTGCCTTCATCCACCCCAGATGGGACTCGAACCCACAATCCCTGGCTTAGAAGGCCAGTGCCTTTATCCAGTAGGCCACTGGGGTACTTCCTAAAAACTATCTAGATAGCAGAGAGTGGTTTCGATCTATCAACCTCTGGGTTACGGGGCCATCACGCTTCCGCTGCGCCTCTGTAATCAGTATGACCTATACAAACTGAAAGAAGCAGTCAAAAAAAGAATCACAGAGGGCACAGAGACATGCCCATGAAATTATACTTTTTTTTACCCTGTTTGCACTTCATTTTTCTAAATAGAGTAGGATATCTTCGATGTGGCACTGTGTGATCATCGTGACCTATACAAGCTGCTTCGATTCTATCCCAAATTGCCTTCATCCACCCCAGATGTGACTCGAACCCACAATCCCTGGCTTAGAAGGCCAGTGCCTTATCCATTAGGCCACTGGAGTACTTGCTAAAAACTATCTAGATAGCAGAGAGTGGTTTCGATCTATCAACCTCTGGGTTACGGGGCCTTCAATCTTCCGCTGCACCTCTGTAATCAGTATGACCTATACAAACTGAAAGAAGCAGTCAAAAAAAGAATCACAGAGGGCACAGTGACATGCCCATGAAATTATGCTTTTTATATTTGTGTTTGCACTTCATTGCTGAAAACAAACTGGACAGCAGAGGATGGTTTCGATCCATAAATCACTGGGTTAACTGCCCAGCATACTTCCACTTCATCACTCCGCTTTCAGGCACCCCAAAATAATACTTTAACTCACAATACATGGATTAGGAGGCCAGTTCCTCTACAATCAGTATAACCTATAAAAACTGACAAAAGAAGTCAAACAAAGAATCACGGAGGGCACTGAGACATGCCCATCAAATTTTGCTTTTTATATTTGTGTTTGCACTTCATTGCTGGAAACAAACTGGACAGCAGAGGATGGTTTCGATCCATAAATCACTGGGTTAACTGCCGAAGATACATCCACTTCATCACTCCGCTTTCAGGCACCCCCAAAAAATACTTGAACTCACAATACATGGATTAGGAGGCCAGTGCCTCTGTAATCAGCATGACCTGTACGAACTGATAGAAGCAGTTAAAAAATAGAATCACGGAGGGCACAGAGACATGAAATTATACTTTTTTTTACCCTGTTTGCACTTCATTTTTAAAAATAGAGTAGGATATCTTCGATGTGGCACTGTGTGATCATCGTGACCTATACAAGCTGCTTCGATTCTATCCTAAATTGCCTTCATCCACCCCAGATGGGACTCGAACCCACAATCCCTGGCTTAGAAGGCCAGTGCTTTATCCAGTAGGCCACTGGGGTACTTCCTAAAAACTATCTAGATAGCAGAGAGTGGTTTCGATCTATCAACCTCTGGGTTACGGGGCCATCACGCTTCCGCTGCGCCTCTGTAATCAGTATGACCTATACAAACTGAAAGAAGCAGTCAAAAAAAGAATCACAGAGGGTACAGAGACATGCCCATGAAATTATACTTTTTTTTACCCTGTTTGCACTTCATTTCTAAAAATAGAATTGGATAGCTTCGATGCTTCAACCTCTGTGTTACATGCTCAGCTCTCTTTTTCTATCCCAAATTGCCTTCATCCACCCCAGATGGGACTCGAACCCACAATCCCTGGCTTAGGAGGCCAGTGCCTTATCCATTAGGCCACTGGGGCACTTGCTAAAAACTATCTAGATAGCAGAGAGTGGTTTCGATCTATCAACCTCTGGGTTACGGGGCCATCACGCTTCCGCTGCGCCTCTGTAATCAGTATGACCTATACAAACTGAAAGAAGCAGTCAAAAAAAGAATCACAGAGGGCACTGTGACATGCCCATGAAATTATGCTTTTTATATTTGTGTTTGCACTTCATTGCTGAAAACAAACTGGACAGCAGAGGATGGTTTCGATCCATAAATCACTGGGTTAACTGCCCAGCATACTTCCACTTCATCACTCCGCTTTCAGGCACCCCAAAATAATACTTTAACTCACAATACATGGATTAGGAGGCCAGTTCCTCTACAATCAGTATAACCTATAAAAACTGACAAAAGAAGTCAAACAAAGAATCACGGAGGGCACTGAGACATGCCCATCAAATTTTGCTTTTTATATTTGTGTTTGCACTTCATTGCTGGAAACAAACTGGACAGCAGAGGATGGTTTCGATCCATAAATCACTGGGTTAACTGCCCAAGATACATCCACTTCATCACTCCGCTTTCAGGCACCCCCAAAAAATACTTGAACTCACAATACATGGATTAGGAGGCCAGTGCCTCTGTAATCAGCATGACCTGTACGAACTGATAGAAGCAGTTAAAAAATAGAATCACGGAGGGCACAGAGACATGAAATTATACTTTTTTTTACCCTGTTTGCACTTCATTTTTAAAAATAGAGTAGGATATCTTCGATGTGGCACTGTGTGATCATCGTGACCTATACAAGCTGCTTCGATTCTATCCCAAATTGCCTTCATCCACCCCAGATGGGACTCGAACCCACAATCCCTGGCTTAGAAGGCCAGTGCTTTATCCAGTAGGACCACTGGGGTACTTCCTAAAAACTATCTAGATAGCAGAGAGTGGTTTCGATCTATCAACCTCTGGGTTACGGGGCCATCACGCTTCCGCTGCGCCTCTGTAATCAGTATGACCTATACAAACTGAAAGAAGCAGTCAAAAAAAGAATCACAGAGGGCACAGAGACATGCCCATGAAATTATACTTTTTTTTACCCTGTTTGCACTTCATTTCTAAAAATAGAATTGGATAGCTTCGATGCTTCAACCTCTGTGTTACATGCTCAGCTCTCTTTTTCTATCCCAAATTGCCTTCATCCACCCCAGATGGGACTCGAACCCACAATCCCTGGCTTAGGAGGCCAGTGCCTTATCCATTAGGCCACTAGGGCACTTGCTAAAAACTATCTAGATAGCAGAGAGTGGTTTCGATCTATCAACCTCTGGGTTACGGGGCCTTCACGCTTCCGCTGCGCCTCTGTAATCAGTATGACCTATACAAACTGAAAGAAGCAGTCAAAAAAAGAATCACAGAGGGCACTGTGACATGCCCATGAAATCATGCTTTTTATATTTGTGTTTGCACTTCATTGCTGAAAACAAACTGGACAGCAGAGGATGGTTTCGATCCATAAATCACTGGGTTAACTGCCCAGCATACTTCCACTTCATCACTCCGCTTTCAGGCACCCCAAAATAATACTTTAACTCACAATACATGGATTAGGAGACCAGTTCCTCTACAATCAGTATAACCTATAAAAACTGACAAAAGAAGTCAAACAAAGAATCACGGAGGGCACTGAGACATGCCCATCAAATTTTGCTTTTTATATTTGTGTTTGCACTTCATTGCTGGAAACAAACTGGACAGCAGAGGATGGTTTCGATCCATAAATCACTGGGTTAACTGCCCAAGATACATCCACTTCATCACTCCGCTTTCAGGCACCCCCAAAAAATACTTGAACTCACAATACATGGATTAGGAGGCCAGTGCCTCTGTAATCAGCATGACCTGTACGAACTGATAGAAGCAGTTAAAAAATAGAATCACGGAGGGCACAGAGACATGAAATTATACTTTTTTTTACCCTGTTTGCACTTCATTTTTTTTTAAATAGAGTAGGATATCTTCGATGTGGCACTGTGTGATCATCGTGACCTATACAAGCTGCTTCGATTCTATCCCAAATTGCCTTCATCCACCCCAGATGGGACTCGAACCCACAATCCCTGGCTTAGAAGGCCAGTGCTTTATCCAGTAGGCCACTGGGGTACTTCCTAAAAACTATCTAGATAGCAGAGAGTGGTTTCGATCTATCAACCTCTGGGTTACGGGGCCATCACGCTTCCGCTGCGCCTCTGTAATCAGTATGACCTATACAAACTGAAAGAAGCAGTCAAAAAAAGAATCACAGAGGGCACAGAGACATGCCCATGAAATTATACTTTTTTTTACCCTGTTTGCACTTCATTTTTTTAAATAGAGTAGGATATCTTCGATGTGGCACTGTGTGATCATCGTGACCTATACAAGCTGCTTCGATTCTATCCCAAATTGCCTTCATCCACCCCAGATGTGACTCGAACCCACAATCCCTGGCTTAGAAGGCCAGTGCCTTATCCATTAGGCCACTGGAGTACTTGCTAAAAACTATCTAGATAGCAGAGAGTGGTTTCGATCTATCAACCTCTGGGTTACGGGGCCTTCAATCTTCCGCTGCGCCTCTGTAATCAGTATGACCTATACAAACTGAAAGAAGCAGTCAAAAAAAGAATCACAGAGGGCACAGTGACATGCCCATGAAATTATGCTTTTTATATTTGTGTTTGCACTTCATTGCTGAAAACAAACTGGACAGCAGAGGATGGTTTCGATCCATAAATCACTGGGTTAACTGCCCAGCATACTTCCACTTCATCACTCCGCTTTCAGGCACCCCAAAATAATACTTTAACTCACAATACATGGATTAGGAGGCCAGTTCCTCTACAATCAGTATAACCTATAAAAACTGACAAAAGAAGTCAAACAAAGAATCACGGAGGGCACTGAGACATGCCCATCAAATTTTGCTTTTTATATTTGTGTTTGCACTTCATTGCTGGAAACAAACTGGACAGCAGAGGATGGTTTCGATCCATAAATCACTGGGTTAACTGCCGAAGATACATCCACTTCATCACTCCGCTTTCAGGCACCCCCAAAAAATACTTGAACTCACAATACATGGATTAGGAGGCCAGTGCCTCTGTAATCAGCATGACCTGTACGAACTGATAGAAGCAGTTAAAAAATAGAATCACGGAGGGCACAGAGACATGAAATTATACTTTTTTTTACCCTGTTTGCACTTCATTTTTAAAAATAGAGTAGGATATCTTCGATGTGGCACTGTGTGATCATCGTGACCTATACAAGCTGCTTCGATTCTATCCCAAATTGCCTTCATCCACCCCAGATGGGACTCGAACCCACAATCCCTGGCTTAGAAGGGCCAGTGCCTTATCCATTAGGCCACTGGGGTACTTCCTAAAAACTATCTAGATAGCAGAGAGTGGTTTCGATCTATCAACCTCTGGGTTACGGGGCCATCACGCTTCCGCTGCGCCTCTGTAATCAGTATGACCTATACAAACTGAAGAAGCAGTCAAAAAAAGAAT
>NW_024059932.1:0-29773 GCF_016432855.1 Salvelinus namaycush | reverse complement strand
ACAGATAATCAAGTGATATTTGGATGTGATGCATTTGTTCCATTGTTAACATTTGCATTGTTGGCCCACTGATGATTTAATGAAATTAAAATGTTCACAGACTCTGTAATGGAAAATGTTAATTGTATGTGTCCACGTAACTGAGTATGTGACTAACCTTGTGAAACTGTCCTATTATAATATCCTGTTCCTGGGAGTATCATCTTGCGTTGCAAACCAGCTGCACCTGCATCCTTGTATGAATAAAGTCCCTCCCAGGAACAGGAAACTATAAAGATATGTGCTCATCACCCAATGCTTCAGGAATTCAGACTGTCTACACTGCGCTGTGTAACTGTTATTCTCTCTGAGCTCAGAAATAAAGAATCTTGGTTTGACTTGGACTCCAGCAGATCGTTATTTTATAATATCCACATCAACTCTCCCACAGATTGCTGTTTATCATTGTCTCAATGAATAGGTCTTTGTTTGACTTTCCTGGGGTCATTTACAAGCCTCCCACTGGTTGAATAAACTTTGTTTCCACGTCATTTCAACAAAACAAATCCATGTGATGATAGATTAATGTTGAAAACTGATTGGAGTTGTAAAAAGCCATGAACGGCAGGTATTTTTTTATTTTTCACCGAACTGGCAACCTAAATCCAATGACAGGTGACATTTTGTGTTGATTTCATGTTGAATTCACTTTACTTGATGACTCAAAGAAATGTAAATAAAAACTGGATGTTGAACTGACGTCTGTGCCCAGTGGGCAGGTTTGAATATGTGGCAGGTGTTGGATCAATATCCACCTTAGTAGCTAAGTTTCCGTGCAGATTTTCATGTGAATATTCTAAAATCTGCAAAAAAATATATACATATTTTCCCACCTGAAATGTTTACATCAAACAGACTTATTGCGGATTAAAGACTTTGCGTTATGACGTAGTGCACAAAAAAAGAAAGTTTGCTGTTAAATTCCCATGTACAGAATGAAAAATACAAGTTAAATTGGTTTCCATCACATTTTCAACTCTACTGATGGTTTTAAAAACTTGCGTCAAATAGAAAACGTGCTCTTGTCCCGTGCACTGTAGTCAGCAGTTCACAGATACAGTGCTGGTAGGCTACCTACATGATGAGATTATTATGGATAAGAGAGATATTATTTTATTTGTCAAATGGCAGCCAAGCATCGATCATCATGTCACCAGAATAACCCTCAAAATGTATTGGAAAGGAGCATCAAGCTCATCACATGTAGTTTCACCACCCCGTGAAGTTCATAACTTATTTCATCTGTAGCCTAATAAACTGCATGGGTTTCCAAGTCAGATGTGATGGTTATTATACAAATATTTGTGCATAAAGGAGTTTCCACACCCATCTCTCGTTTCTAAATTTTTACTGACACTAAAAGACCCAACCATGTCAAACTAAATAACAAATCGTCTGTCTGCATTTATAAAAGTGTACAGACATATCCTGTTTCCGTCAGCCCCGTCATTACTTTGGAAATGGTTGGATCAATATCCACCTTCATGATATGGATGAAGCCTGATTTGGAATGTCTGAGTAGTTCTATATGATATCATAATACATCCCTCTGATAGTGATCCATTTGCTCCATTGTTTCCATGTCAGTTGGTTTCCCACTCTGATGATTTATATATGACAGAGGGGCTTTAAAGGAATAGTATGGTGACATCTTAGTGTGGCTTTAAATAAATAGGATTATTCATTAATTTAATACTCCTATACCAACAATACACTGCAGCTTTGACATCAAGAAGAGAATGGGCTGATGGGTGGTGGTGCTACTATATAGGTAAGGCTGTCCAATATGAATATTCAATACACACAATAGGTTGATCAGTAGCCAGTTAGCTAGCTGCTACAGTCCAATATAAATATTAAATACACACAATAGGTTGATCGGTAGCCAGTTAACTAGCTGCTACAGTCCAATATGAATGTTCAATCCACACAATAGGTTGACTGTTGACCAATATGAATGTTCATAATGAGGGAAAAATAAATGTGTGGCTCCTGCTGCAGGTAGCCTAGCGGTTACTAGTTTGGGCCAGTAACCGAAAGATCTCTGGTTTGAATCCCAAAGACAACTAGGTGAAAAATCTGTCAATTTGCCCTTGAGGACAGCAGCAGCAGCAGGAGCCTCATGTTTCTCCCATTCTTCTCTGCAGATCCTCTCAAACTCTGTCAGGTTGGATGGGGAGTGTCACTACAAAGCTATTTTCAGGTCTCTCCAGAGATGTTAAATCGGGTTCAAATCCGGGCTCTGGCTGGGCCCCTCAAGGACATTCAGAGACATCTCCCAAAGCCACTCCTGCGTTGTCTTGGCTTTGTGCGTAGGGTCGTTGTCCTATTGGAAGGTTAACCTTTGCCCCAGTCTGAGGTCCTGAGTGCTCTGGAGCAAGTTTTCAAAAATTATCTCTCTGTATTTTGCTCGTTCATCTTTCCCTCGATCCTGAAGAGTCTCCCAGTCCATGCCGCTGAAAACATCCCCACAGCATGATGCTGCCAACCCCATGCTTCACCGTAAATGGTGCCAGGTTTCCTCCAGACGTGACCCATGGCATTCATCAGACCAGAGAATTTTGTTACTCATGGTCTGATAGTCCTTTAGGTGCCTTTTGGCAAACTCCAAGCTGGCTTTCATGTGCCTTTTACTGAGGAGTGGCTTCCGTCTGGCAACTCTACCATAACGTCCTGCTTGGTGGAGTGATGCAGAGATGGTTGTCCTTCTGGAAGGTTCTCCCATCTCCACAGAGGAGCTCTGTCAGAGTGACCATTGGGTTCTTGGTTACCTCCCTGACCAAGGCCCTTCTCCCCCGATTGTTCAGTTTGGCCGGGCAGCCAGCAGTAGGAAGGGTCTTGGTGGTTTCAAACTTCTTCCTTTTAAGATGATGGGGACCTTCAATGCTGCAGAAATGTTTTGGTACACTTCCCCAGATCTGTGACGTGACACAATCCTGTCTCGAAAGGAGTATATCACATCAAATACAGGCTACTTAAAGTTCTTGAGAGAACACACATATGCTCGTACACTTGTCTCATTTTTACAAAAATAGAATTGTGCTTTTGGTCATGCAATATTTTCTTTATATATATGTACACTGATCATACCAAACATTTGGAGAGAAATAAACATCCTAATAAGGACTAGGAACCTCCTCCTTTTCCCTCAGAAGAGCCTCAATTTGTCGGGGCATGAACTCTTCAAAGTGTCCAAAGCCTTCCACAGGGATGCTGGCACATGTTGACTCCAATGCTTCCCCCAATTGTGTCATGTTGGCTGGATGTCCTTTGGGTGCAGTCTTCACTCCTCAGAGAAGGATGGTCTTCCCCTTCCTCCTCTGAGGAGCCTCCACTGCACCCAAAGGACATCGAGCCAACATGACATAATTGTGGGAAGGGATTTTCAGTGAGTTTCAGAATAAAATAAATTGGTAAAACATTAATAAATTATAATTTTTGGATAAAACTATACTAAATATAATCACATCAACAAATAATTGAATAAAAAAATAATTGAATAAAACATACTATTTTGCGTCCTCCTCTGGGTACATTGACTTCAATACAAAAACCTATGAGGCTCATGGTTCTCAAGGCTTCCATAGACTTAAACAGTAATTATGACAACTTCCGGAGGACATCCTTCCAACCTATTCAGAGCTCTTTCAGCATGAACCTTCTCCGCTGTGCAATGCGGTTTCCGAGCTGGTCATGGGTGCACCTCAACCCCGCTCAAGGTACTAAACAATATCATAACCGCCAACGAGATGAGACAATACTGTGCAGACGTATTCATGGGTTGGCACCCCCCATTGGGTTGTGCCATGGCGAAGATCTTTGTGGGCTATACTCGGCCTTGTCTCAGGATGGTAAGTTGGTGGTTGAAGATATCCCCTCTAGTGGTTGGGGGGCTGTGCTTTGGCAAAGTGGGTGGGGTTATATCCTGCCTGTTTGGCCCTGTCCGGGGGGTATCATCGGAAGGGGCCCCAGTGTCTCCTGACCCCTCCTGTCTCAGCCTCCAGTATTTATGCTGCAGTAGTTTATGTGTCGAGGGGCTGGGGTCAGTCTGTTATATCTGGAGTATTTCTCCTGTCTTATCCGGTGTCCTGTGTGAATTTAAGTATGCTCTCTCTCTTTCTCTCTTTCTTTCTTTCTCTCTCTCAGAGGACCTGAGCCCTAGGACCATGCCTCAGGACTACCTGGCATGATGACTCCTTGCTGTCCCCAGTCCAGCTGGCCGTGCTGCTGCTCCAGTTTCAACTGTTCTGCCTGCGGCTATGGAACCCTGACCTGTTCACCGGAGGTGCTACCTGTCCCAGACCTGCTGTTTTCAACTCTCTAGAGACAAACGTTTCTTAAACAGAAAAAAACAGGATAAACATACCTGAATTTGTCAAATAAAATCAAACTTTATTTGTCAAATGCGCCGAATACAACAAATGTAGAACTTACAGTGAATTGCTTACTTACAAGCCCTTAACTAACAGTACGGTTCAAGAAGAGTTAAGAAAATGAGCAAATGACCAAAAGTAAAAAATAATAAAAAGTAACACAATAAAATAACAATAACAAGGCTATATACAGGGGATACTGGTACCGAGTCAATGTGCGGGGGTACAGGTTAGTCGAGGTAATTTGTACATGTAGGTCGGGGTGAAGTGACATTTCATAGATAATAAACACCAAGTAGCAGCAGTGTACAAAACAAATGAAGGGTCAATGTAAATAGTCCAGGTGGCCATTTGATTAATTGTTCAGCAGTCTTATGGCTTATGGGGGTAGAAGCTGTTAAGGAGCCTTTTGGTTCTAGACTTGGTGCTCCGGTACCGCTTGACGTGCGGGGAGCAGAGAAAACAGTCTATGACTTGGGTGACTGACAATTTTTTGGGTCTTTCTTTATATAGGTCCTGGATGGCATGAAGCTTGGCCCCAGTGATGTTCACTACCCTCTGTAGTACATTACGGTCAGATGCCGAGCAGTTGCCATACCATGCGGTGATGCAACCGGTCAGGATGCTCTTGATGGTGCAGCTGTATAACTTTTTGAGGATCTGGGGACCCATGCCAAATCTTTTCAGTCTCCTGAGGTGGAAAACTTGTTGTCGTGCCCTCTTCACGACTGTCTTGGTGTGTTTGGACCATGATAATTAGTTGGTGATGTCTTCACGACTGTCTGTCCATGTGTCACTGTCTGTCACCTAAAAAACGTATCTCGACCTGTGTGCACCTACATTCTAAACTTTAATTCATAGGCAGGTTGTAGCAGCCTCATGATGGGTATAGGGAAAATTCTAGTATCATGTATTAGCCTAAACCTATTGCTGTTTCATTGAACAGGGTGAACGGAATATGAATGACAGTCATCTAATATGCTGTAATAGAAATAAGGCCATGCTCATAAAAAACAAATCGTTCTGCCTCATCTTAAACGTCACTGTTAGGGTGGTGGACCACTCTTAGTACACATGGGAAACTGTTGAGCTGGAAAACCCCAGCAACTTTGCAGTTCTTGACACAAACCGGTGCACCTGGCACCTACTACCATCCCCCGTTCAAAGACACTTAAATATTTTATCTTCCCCATTCACCCTCTGAATGATACACATACACAATCCATGTCTCATTTGTCTCAAGGCTTAAAAATCCTTATTTAACCCATCTCCTCCCCTTCATCTACACTGATTGAAGTGGATTTAACTAGTGACATCAATAAGGGATCATAGCATTCACCTGTATTCACCTGGTCAGTTTCTGTCATGGAAGGAGCAGGTGTTCTTAATGTTTTGTAGACTCAGTGTAAAGCACTACAGATAATCAAGTGCTATTTGAATGTGACGCATTTGGTCTATTGTTTACAGCGGGGTTGGGAAATTCCAGTCCTCGAGGGCCTGATTAGTGTCACAGTTTTGCCCCAGCCCCAGCTAACACACCAGACTCCAATAATCAACAATTCATGATCTTCAGTTTAGAATGCAGTTTGATTAATCAGCTGTGTTTGCTAGGGAGAGAGAAAACGTGTGACATCAATCAGGCCCCGAGGACTGGAGTTGCCCACCCCTGGTTTACAGGATGATTTGTATCTTAAAGAGCGTAGCTTTAAGGGAATAGTACCGTCACATCTAAATAAAAACGAATGTAAAAATGAACAGAGCAAATGTGTATTAAAACACTACCTAATCATATAAGTATTTATTCAACATTTACATATTCATATTGTAATGAAACAGTAGCGAGCAGGTCTCGAACCCTCGACCTTCTAGCCCGAGGTCCGGCGCGCTATCGACTGTGCCGCAAAAGCATGCTCGTGCGGCAGGGTCGATTTTCGCGATTATAAACCCAGGGTCGCTATTATTATTACACTATTGAGCTTCTACGTCTGTACACAGGACGGTATTATTTGTAAGACGTAAGAGAAAACATATCAGCTTATTGTTAAATTATTATGACGTTCTTTACAATACAAAAGTGTAGTAACTACTGTTTCCAAACTGCGTTACCCACTCCAGTCAGCAGAAGGCGAGTTTTTCAGGGGATGCTTCTTGCGTGACGTATAATCTAGTGGACGGGACAGGAGGCTTCTTCAACAGCGACAAAAGGCTTCTGGTTTAACCACGCGGAGCTTTGCTAGCAAACCTAAAACTCTTTATACCATTCTTGTGTATATTACTCTTAGTGTTTCGAACATAATTCTGTTTACCTATCTACTGGTTCATTTATAAACGTAATTTGCTTGTTAAATTAGCAATGTGTTACATTGATACTGCACTAGTTAATTTCCCGGAGCATAAACGCACAAATCTAGACGGAGAAAGAAACTGGTGAAAGGAGGCAAAGAGGCTTGAAGAATGAAAATGGAGAAACAAGAGGATGATATTACAGTGAAAGAGGAAGATGGGAAAGAGTTTGTCAAAGTGGAAAAGAGGTAGAAGCTTTCAGAATCAAAAAGGAGGAAGATGCCGTAAAATTGAAAGAAGAGGAAGAACCTTTTCGAGTAAAAGAGGAGGATATCTCAATAAAAGAGGAGACTGAAGTTCCGATTACCACCAGTGAGTACTGTCTTAAAAACAGGGGCACAAACTATGCAGTTGTTTAACTAATGTGTGGTTTTTAAGGGGCATTATACTGAAGTTCTGCACTTTGATATGTTGTTCAGTACTGTAGGAGTTGTTTAAGGGGCAATCTGCCATTGGTACATATATTTTGTGCACTTCAAAATTGTATTTATTGAATTGTCTGTGGTCTATAATTAAAGTGCACTTATTCTAATATAACAGGCTTTTAAAATATAATATACAGTGCATCATTTCTACTTAAAATATCAGAGGGACACAAATTGAACCCATTTTGTTTAAAGGCACTTTAACATTTGCATCACAGTGGTGGGAAAAGTACGCAATTGTCATACTTGACTAAAAGTACAGATACCTGAATAGATAATTACTCAAGTAAAAGTGAGTCACCTAGTAAAATACTTCCTGAGTAAAAGTCACAAATATACTGAAGTACCAAAAGTAAAAGTATATAAATAATTTCAAATTCCTTATATTAAACAAACCAGATGGTGCCATTTTCTATTTTTTTTATTTACGGATAGCCAGGGACACACTCCAACTCTCAGACAATCTGCAATTGAAACGTGTGTTTAGTGAGTCTGCCAGATTAGAGGCAGTGATGATTACCAGGGATGTTCTCTTGATTAGTGCATGAATTGGACCATTTTCCTGTCCAGCAAGACTCTGTGATTGTAATAGATGGTCATAAGTTTACAATCTGTTTGATGTTCTCATTCACACAGGAGAGAGACGTGACTATCCTGGATCCTCTGGGGAGCATCAACAACATCCTGCTGACGAGGAAGAGAAGAGTCTCTCCAGATCAGAACACCAGATGGTACAGCTTGGTTTGGTCTAGCATACAGCTTGCTCTATCGGGGTCTGGGCTGGGTTTCTGTAAAGCACTTTATGACAACAGTGACATCAGCATCCATAATGATATGTGTCTGTGTCCCCTCTTTATGATTACCAGGACAACGCTAGCCCTTCCTCCCTCCCGGAGTCCCCATGTCGTGCCTCTCCCGGTAGCACCTTACTGCTGGGTATGAAGAGGTTGTCTGTGCAGCTGGTGGACTGCAGGAAAACAACGGGGCTGAGTGGAACTGTGAGAGGAAGAGAAGAGAAGAAAGGATCAGATTTGACTCATCAAGGTAAGTGCTGTAGTTTAGTTTGAACAAATACAATAGATCTGGTATCTGTTACCAGGACAACCAGCAGAGTTCTGTTAGTTGACATGAAGATGGACTGGTATCTTTTACTAGTAGGGCTGTCACAGACTAATAAACATCTTGTTTGACTTAGTCACCTGTTCTTTCGACCAATCAATTGGTACACATTTTAAACGTGTATTTCTATATATACACTACCGTTGAAAAGTTTGGGGTCAATTAGAAATGTCCTTGTTTTTGAAAGAAAAGCACATTTTTTTGTCCAATAAAATAACATCAAATTGATCAGAAATACAGTGTAAACATTGTTAATGTTGTAAATGACTGTTGTAGCTGGAAATGGCAGATTGTTTTATGGAATATCTACATAGGCGTACAGAGGCCCATTATCAGCAACCATCACTCCTGTGTTCCAATGGCACGTTGTGTTACCTAATCCAAGTTTATCATTTTAAAAGGCTAATTGATCCATTTTGAGCCTGTAATCAAACCCACAAATGCTGATGCTCCAGACACTCAACTAGTCTAAAGGCCAGTTTTATTGCTTCTTTAAATCAGCATAACAGTTTTCAGCTGTGCTAACATAATTGCAAAAGGGTTTTCTAATGATCAATTAGCCTTTTAAAATTACAAACTTGTATTAGGTAACACAAAGTGCCATTGGAACACAGGAGTGATGGTTGCTGATAATGGGCCTCTGTACGCCTATGTAGATAATCAGCCATTTCCAGCTACAATAGTCATTTACAACATTGACAATGTCTACACTGTGTATATGATCAATTTGATGTTATTTTAAATGGACAAAAAAAGGCTTTTCTTTCAAAAACAAGGACATTTCTAAGTGACCCCGAACTCTTGAATGGTATTGTATATCCTAACACCATCCATGTTGTAAACAGCATTCTGCATGAATTCTTACTCAACTTGCAACAAAACAATTTTATGAAATCTAATTTTGTTAGAAATCTAAAATTGTTTAACATGGTCAAGTTCGGCTTTCTGTGCAATCTTCAGACACTCTAGAAGGCAACCAAACTTGTTTCATCATTCTACATGATGTATTGGCTATACAACACCTGAATTAGCCCATGAAGGGTCTTGGTCCAATGACCACCTATCGTTTTGAAACCTAGCTAGATAGCCAATGAGCTGGGCTTTCCAGCAGTATGTGAATGCCGTTTGTAGGACAAACAGCCATCATGCTAGAGCTGTGCACAACAGAGTTCATTCTCTGGTGAAAGGAAACAGGACGCACTGTAGTTTACGTTTCACAGCAGTTCGTTCTCTTCTACAAACTTCTCAAATCTGAAAAAGTTAAACATGGCTACTAAGAGTGGAAAAGCTAAATCTCAGTCCAAGTATAAACATTTTGATGATATTATTGCAGAAATTGACCAGGAGAGTGACACAGAAGGAATGGATGAGGACTCTGTGAGTGACCAAAGTTATGATTCCAGCGCGGAAGAAATGTTTTTGGAAGGAAAAGATACACTTTTAGACCAGTAAGTAAAATAGGTTTTTGCTTCTCATGCTAATGCAGTTGTTTAAATGGTCGCATATTCATTTGATCTTTTTTATTTATTTATATATATTTATACACACAGTCGAAGTTTACATAAACTTAGGTTGGAGTCAGTATAACTCGTTTTTCAACCACTCCACAAATTTCTTGTTAACCTCACTAGGGTATGTGGGACGGTAGCGTCCCACCTCGTCAACAGCCTGTGAAACTGCCAGGTGCCAAATTCAAAACAGAAATCCCATAATTTAAATTCCTCAAACATACAAGTATTTCACACTATTTTAAAGATACACCTGTTGTAAATCCAGCCAAAGTGTCCGATTTCAAAAAGGTTTTACGACGAAAGCACACAAAACGATTATGTTAGGTTAGAGCCAAGTCACAGAAAAATACAGCCATTTTTTACAGCCAAAGAGAGGAGTAACAAAAAGCAGAAATAGAGGTAAAATGAATCACTAACCTTTGATGATCTTAATCAGATGACACTCATAGGACTTCATGTTACACAATACATGTATGTTTTGTTCGGTAAAGTTCATATTTATATCCAAAAATCTGACGCTACTGTCTCACTTGGCCAAAAGCCAGAGAAAATGCAGGGCGCCAAATTCAAATGAATTACTATAAAAATCTAACTTTCATTAAATCACACATGAAAGAGACCAAATTAAAGCTACACTGGTTGTGAATCCAGCCAACATGTCAGAATTCAAATAGGCTTTTCGGTGAAAGCAAACAATGCTATTATCTGAGGATAGCACCATAGTAAACAAAGAGAGAGAAGCATATTTCAACCCTGCAGGCGCGACACAAAATGCAGAAATAAAAATGTAATTCATGCTTTAACTTTGACGAGCTTCTGTTGTTGGCACTCCAATATGTCCCGTAAACATCACAAATTGTCCTTTTTTTCGATTAATTCCGTCGATGTATATCCAAAATGTCCATTTATTTGGCGCATTTGATCCAGAAAAACACCGGTTCCAATTTGTGAAACGTGACTACAAAATATCTAAGGTTACCTGTAAACTTTGGCAAAAAATGTCAAACTACCTTTGTAATACATCTTTTGGTATTTTTTTACGTAAATAATCGATAAAATTGAAGACGGGATGATCTGTGTTAAATGATCTGCGGCCCACAACAATGGCCGGAATGGAGTAGAATTGAACAGCACCAAACAGACCATGTTGCTTGATACCATTCCACTCACCCCACCCCGGCCACCACTATGAGCCGTTCTCCCCTGACCAGCCTTATTCACCATTGATAAACACACACTTCACCGTCGTGATTATGTTCCCTCTACTCTATATAATAGACATCTGTTTATTTTACGTGTCGATACAGGGCTCATCTGTAGAAGTATTCTTACTGATTGTTTTTCTTACACAGTGCCAGGGACTCGGATGAACAATGGGAACCCACAATGTCAAGGTGTCCATCCCCCACTAATTCAGACGCTGAAGCTGGTTCATCCAGCCGGACCCCTGCTGTCTCCTGCTCCACACCTTCCCCTGCCCGGCCATCTAGAGGTGTGAAGAGGCCAGCCCAGAAGCGGAGGAGGGCCAGTGAACCAGCGACAACTACCACCGAGGCAGAGGACCGCTGGCACACTGTGCTAGAAGATGATGTGGAGCCACTTCCACCAACATTTAGACCGAAAAGGCAGCCAGGACCTCAGCTGGACAAGACTGTAAAGTACAGCCCCCTTCATCTTTTCCAGATGTTTTTCTCCTTGTCAGTTCTTGATTCGCTGGTTTCTAACACCAACAAGTATGGGGCTAAGACACAAGCAGATAAGAAAGAGGCATGGAAGCCCATTTCCATCCAAGACCTGTACTGTTACATCTCACTGGTTATTTACATGGGGTTTGTGAAGTGTAAAAACCTCAAGGACTACTGGAGAACGTCAACACTCTACCAACTGCCTTTCCCCTCCACTGTCATGCCTTCTAAAAAGTTTCTGACTATCTCGCAGGCGCTTCATATCAGTGACCCACAAGTTGACGACGACAATGACAAGAAGAGAGGCACAGCAAGCTTTGATAGGCTCTGCAAAATCAAACCTCTCTACCCCAGCATGGTTGAGGCTTGCAAGACCTATTTTCAGCCCAACCAGAACCTGTCCATAGATGAGAGGATGGTAGCCTCAAAGGCTAGAATTGGCCTCAAACAATATATGTGTAACAAGCCAACAAAGTACAAACTGTTTGTTTTGGACGATTCTGTGTGTGCCTACACTTGGAATTTTTTTGTTTACGAGGGGAAATCCATCTCAGCCACCGGTAAGGGACTTAGTTATGATTCCGTTATGGAATTATTCGATTTTCAACTGCTGGGGACGGGCTACAAACTGTTTGTGGACAACTTCTACACAAGCCCTACCCTGTTCACAGACCTGAGGAAGCTGAATGTGTGGGCTTGTGGCACTATTCGTCCCAACAGAGTGGGTTTTCCCAAAACAAAAGTAAACGACATGCCAAAGCGGGCTGATAGGGGTACCATGCGATGGATTCGTAAAGATGACCTGCTCTTTGTGAAGTGGATGGATACCAGAGAGGTGGTCATGTGCTCCAGTATCCACAAATCGTACAGTGGCGATCACGTAGTCAGGCGTGTGAAGGACGCTAATGGGGAACAGACCACTAAAAATGTCCCCATTCCTGCTGCTGTGAAGGATTACAACAAGAGCATGGGAGGTGTGGACCTGTCAGACGCTCTGATAGGCTACTACAATGTTCTCCACAACACAACGAAATGATACAGAACATTGTTCTATCATTTCATAGACATTGCTGTGGTGAATGCATTCGTCCTCCAGAAGGAAATGGCTAAGAGCTCTGGACAGACCTCCATGACACAGCTAGCCTTCAGAAAGCTGCTCATCCAGGAGCTTGCTGGCTACGGCACAAAGTCCACTGCAGCACTTTCTGACCCCTCTACCTCTGTCCCTTCTGCTCCTGCCACCAGTGGTGTTCACATGGCCAAATTCATAACTGCAGGCATGAATGTGCCTCGGGGCCAAAAGGCCACAGCATGGAGGCGTCGTTGTGTTCTTTGTCGCATGAAGTCCCCCATCACCTGCACGACTTGTTCGGTTTGCCTCTGCTTTACAGCAGAAAGAGACTGCTTTGGGACTTGGCATCAGCAGCACGATATTGTGTAGAGGACTGAGGGTCTTCCAAATACTGTCATTCTAAAGTTGTTTTATTTTATTTTTTTTAACTTTGTGTGGTTTGTGGTGTTGTTCACAACAGTGACATTGGATCACTGTGGGCTGCTAACTTGGCCCTTAAATGTTTCACTTCTGTGTTTGGAGATATTGGATCAGCATTCTTGTCACATTTCCCGTTAGTACCTTTTATGTAGGGAAGCTAATGATCCATCATTTATGACATTCCTGGGAGTGTGGAGACTTGTATTTTTATTAGCGTAGCATTTTTGTATTTTCTATATAGTTATTTTCTTGAAAAAATCAATTTGGCCATTTGGGCAACTGGTGTGGGACACCTGGGTGACTTCATACTAAATGTCATGTAACTCGCTCATTCTTGAAGTTATCAGTCTGACTTTGCACATGTACTGTTGCCCTGTTGTGGACAACATATAAATGACCCCCAGCGTCCTATATCAATGTATGTCCTTTCTTTTGCATTTCAAAGATTATCAAATAAAAATTGTAAACATGTTTTTTTTATTTTTTATCTTTTACCAGCTGTGTTATATTCTCCTACATTAATTTCACATCTCCACAAACTTCAGTGTTTCCTTTCAAATAGTATAGAATATGCATATCCTTGCTTCAGGTCCTGAGCTACAGGCAGTTAGATTTGGGTAATTTTAGGTGGAAATTGAGATGAAGGGTCCTATCCGGAAGAGGTTTTAACCTGACCCAACCATTCTCCTCCCTCTCCTGCTGGCTTTCGCAGTTTGTGCCATTATTCTCCTGAAGTTGCCGCATTGACCTATCATGTCAAGGAGAAGCTATACAGAGCTGTCCTCATTGGTACAACATTTGGGAGGCGCTTGGCGGTGCAGTACGGAGCTCCATTTGGCCTCTGGAGGCTGAGACCAAATTTTTGGATAAAGCATAAATTGGATTTTAGTCTTTTTTAGGGTTAGTTCAGAGGGTGCAAATACAAGGCCTTCGGAAGTATTCAGGCCCCTTGACTTTTTCCACATTTTGTTACGTGACAGCCTTATTCTAAAATATATATTTTTTAAATAATCAATCTACACAATACCCAATAATGACGAAGTAAAAACAGGTTAATATAAAAAATGGAAATATCACATTTACATAAGTATTCAGACCTTTTACTCAGTACTTGGTTGAAGCACCTTTGGCAGCGATTACAGCTTCGAGTGTTGGGTATGACCCTACAACCGCCTTTCTTAAAGTATGGGTCGCGACCCTGTTAATGATGGGTCGCGATGTGTCAGTGTACATTTATAATTGTTCACAACACCACAAAAATTGCAAATAAATTCAAACCTGTTTTCACTCTGTCATTATGGGGTATTGTGTGTTGATTGATGAGGGGGAAAAAAAGATTTAATCCATTTTAGAATAAGGCTGTAAGGTGAAAGGTCAAGGGGTCTGAATACTGTATGTGCCAAGTTAAAATATTCCCAAGAGACATGTTCTAAATTCTGCTTCTGGCTCCTCAGCAACTTTGCAGTGTTTTGTTATTTCTATTAGCCCAGGACGTTTGTTGTGTCATTACATACAGCCGGAAATAACATTTGGATATCAGAGCGGCGGTAACTCACCAGCATTACGACCAGGAATACAACTTTCCCGAATGTGATCCTTTGTTCGTACCCCCCAGGGCTCGTCGCCGACGGCAGAGAAGAGGTATTCAGAGTGGACTTCTAGTCAGACTCAGGAGGCGGGCACACCATGTACAAAGAATAATAATGCAATTTAACCATTGATGGATGGTGACGAAATTAATGACATCACCAGTAGTCATGTTAAAGTTTTCAATGTTTTATTGGTGGAGTTGATGTATTTGCATGTGGCTGTGCATTATATGATGCCTGAATAGGAAGCATAGTCTGATCGTGACTACTGGTTTTCTTAATAAATTATTGATCAAAACCTTCTTTGGGGTTAATTCCAAATATCTACTTGCATTGCTTGGTAGTGTATTCGCATAGTATGATACATAAATAATAACATTTAAGTAAAATAAAACAAACAGTATTATCCTGAATTCAGACGTGAATAACATTTTTGTTATCACATCAAAATCTTTCAGAATGTACCTGTTTTCATTATAGAACGTTGGCTAGTAAGCTGCCGATCTGTCTGAATCAGTAGCCTTGTGTCGAACGGTCCCGTCGACTATATTATACGTCATGCAAGAAACAACTTGAAAGAATCATCTGCTGACTAGTTTGGGTGACGCAGTTTGGGAAAATGTTAATTACATTGTTTATTCTTGCTAACAACTTAATACAAAGTATTTTCAAAGTAACCAGATCTGTGTTTACTGCCCCATAGGAGGCATTTTGCCATGCTGTCATTGTAAATATGAATTTGTTCCGAGGCTGCTGTTTATGCTGGGGAATGTTGATTAGCAATTCAGTTTGGTAAACTAAGAAAACTATCATTTTATAGTAGATTTTGATCACACAATATACATTGGACAAACTCAGAAGTAAATACCACACCTTTTCATTCCATGTCATTTATTTCACTACTTTCACATGAAGTTATGCTACACTGCCTACAGGAAGTTATGCTACACTGCCTACAGGAAGTTATGCTACACTGCCTACAGGACGTTATGCTATCTTATATCTTCATTCCTATAGAAGTCCTACTACCGGGCAGATAGGAAGTAGCAGTGAAGTCCTACTACCAGTCAGATAGGAAGTAGCAGTGAAGTCCTATTACCAGTCAGGTAGGAAGTAGCAGTGAAGTCCTATTACCAGTCAGATAGGAAGCAGCAGTCCTACTACTACACAAAATGTCGCCTGTCATTGGATTTAGGTTGCCAGTTCGGTGAAAAATAAAAAATACCTGATGTTCATGGCTTTTTCCAAATCCAATCAGTTTTCCACATTAATCAAACATCACATGGATTTGTTTGTTGAAATGACATGGAAGCAAAGTTTATTCAACCAGTGGGAGGCTTGTAAATGACCCCAGGAAAGTAAAACAAAGAACTCTTTACTGAGACAATGATAAACAGCAATCCGTGGGAGAGTTGTGGTGGATATTATAAAATAAGGATCTGCTGGAGTCCAAGTCAAACCAAGATTCTTTATTTCTGAGCTCAGAGAGAATAACAGAGTTACACAGCGCAGTGTAGACAGTCTGAATTCCTGAAGCATTGGGTGATGAGCACATATCTTTATAGTTTCCTGTTCCTGGGAGGGACTTTATTCATACAAGGACACAGGTGCAGCTGGTTTGCAACACTGGATGATACACAAGGTTAGTCACATACTCAGTTATGTCCAAGAACAGGAGATTATAATAGGACAGTTTCACAAGGTTAGTCTGTGGTGGTTAATTTCTGTATTACCAAATGAGGAGAGACAAACTTCACACACCAATCAGAGTTATACTTAAACTACATCTTTAATAATAAGATCTTTGCAATGACTTTCAACAATTCACTATTTCTAATGAACCGTTGAGAGTGGCAACACAATGGCTACTGAGATCTTTTATAGCAAAGATCCACCCCCTAGTCGACATAAACCACAGATATTAGGAACAGTTTACAAAGTGAGACTTTATAATGAGAAAGGAGTATCCCGTAGCCAGATAGCATTCGCTATAATTTATTATTCAGTTTGGTCCCTAAGACGAGGTTCTAATCTCGTTCCTGGTACTTCATAGCACAAAAACACCAACTCATCCAATGGCATAACTCAATTGTCAACTCTAGATACACCCATCTCAAGTAAAATCCCTTCTTGACCCCACTCCTGGACACGCTCACTGAAGGGAGTGAGCCTCTAGGTCATACACTATCCCAGGATAAGTGTAACATCAGAGAGGACATACAATGGTTCCAGACACTGCCATACACCTCCCCCCAATGCCAAAGGAGGGAGTGACTTGCGCACAGACATTGTGGAAACCAGTAATTGGTTCCCCATTAATCACACATCCCTTCACATAGTTTAACAGATACATTCACATATGAAGACAATGTTCCCTCCTGTCCTCTTCCCTTCCTGATATTCTGCATAGCACCAGGGACATGTAAAAGACAAGCCTGACCTCTCCCCTCTCTGGGCCCCAGGTGACTGAGCCCCAGCTGAGGGAAGAAGTGCAACTGCCAACACCAGAGTCCGAAGGGATACATTCTAATAACAAGTATATCACATGAGCATATTATGCAGATAAGACATCTTAATTATCTATGTTACCCAACTAATTCTGATTCATCCGCCACAAGTCACATACTCAGATATGTGGACACATACAATTAACATTTTGCATTACAGAGTCTGTGAACATTTTCATTTCATTAAATCATCAGTGGGCCAACATTGCAAATGTAAACAACGGAACAAATGCATCACATCCAAATAACACTTGATTATCTGCAGTGCTGGAGGAATGACACACAGATAAACACACACACAGTGTCAGAGTTTAAAAAAGGACCATTTAAAACAGAAGGAATCTGACCTACTCTATATTCAAACTCCATATTCAATTCATGTTTTCTAATAAAAACATGATGTTTTAACAATTCAAGTTCATATAGTAAAAACAGGTAATCATTATAAGTCAACAATATAAGACAGCAAGTCCCCTGTGTGTATTCTCTCATGCCATTTCAGCTCCCCCGGCTGGTTGAAACTCCTTCCACATTGGGAGCAGTGGTAAGGCTTCTCCCTGTGTGTATTCTCTCATGTTTTTTCAGGTTCCCTAAATCGCTAAAACTCTTTCCACACTGGGAGCAGTGGTAAGGCTTCTCCCCTGTGTGTATTCTCTCATGCCGTTTCAGATCCGCAGGCCAGTTGAAACTCTTTCCACACTGGGAGCAGTGGTAAGGCTTCTCCCCTGTGTGTATTCTCTCGTGTTTTTTCAGGTAACCTAAATCGGTAAAACTCTTTCCACACTGGGAGCAGTGGTAAGGCTTCTCCCCTGTGCGTATTCTCTCATGCCGTTTCAGATCCGCAGGCCAGTTGAAACTCTTTCCACACTGGGAGCAGTGGTAAGGCTTCTCCCCTGTGTGTATTCTCTCATGTTTTTTCAGGTTCCCTAAATCGTTAAAACTCTTTCCACACTGGGAGCAGTGGTAAGGCTTCTCCCCTGTGTGTATTCTCTCATGCCGTTTCAGATCCGCAGGCCAGTTGAAACTCTTTCCACACTGGGAGCAGTGGTAAGGCTTCTCCCCTGTGTGTATTCTCTCATGGTTTTTCAGCTCCCCTGACCAGTTGAAACACTTTCCGCACTGGGGGCAGTGGTAAGGCTTCTCCCCTGTGTGTATTCTCTCATGTTTTTTCAGGTTCCCTAAACGGTTTAAAACTCTTTCCGCACTGGGAGCAGTGGTAAGGCTTCTCCCCTGTGTGTATTCTTTCATGCCGTTTCAGATTTGCCGGATGCCTGAAACCCTTTCCACACTGGGAGCAGTGGTAAGGCTTCTCCCCTGTGTGTATTCTCTCATGGTTTTTCAGCTCCGATGACAAGTTGAAACACTTTCCACACTGGGGGCAGTGGTAAGGCTTCTCCCCTCTGTGTATTTTCTCATGGTTTTTCAGATCCCCTGACCAGTTGAAACCCTTTCCACACTGCAAGCAGTAGTAAGATTTCTCCCCTGTGTGTATTCTCTGATGTCGGTACAGGTCCCTTAACTGGTTAAAACACTTTCCACAATGGGAACACTGGTGTCTTCTTATTGGTTTGGACGTCCCTGGCTCTGGTTCCTCTGAGTCTGATCTTTCTCCTGCCAAAGACAGTGTGTTTTAAAAAAAAGAGATCTGAATGAAACCTCCACATGATAAATAGGCCTTGCTACGAAGGTAAATCCTAATCAGATCGCTCAATAAGCTAAGGCCAGTTTTAACAATCTAAAGTTTTAACAATCTTGGTGTGATTTTCAAACAAATGTTGTAGAGTTTCCTGGTAATTACTGATAATGTTTACATTACTTTTTTATTCATTCTGTTTTACAAGTCAGTACACAAAAAACTAAACCGTTCTTGGACACTCAAGACACAGACGTCGCTTAAATCCAATCGAGCAGGTGGTTCTAAATATATTATTTTCATAGCTGTATGATACAGAATGCGAGCTACAGTCGTGGCCAAAAGTTTTGAGAATGACACAAATATTAATTTCCACAAAGTTTGCTGCTTCAGTGTCTTCAGATATTTTTGTCAGATGTTACTATGAAATACTCAAGTATAATTACAAGCATTTCATAAGTGTCAATGGCTTTTATTGGCAATGACATGAAGTTGATGCAAAGAGTCAATATTTGCAGTGTTGAACCTTCTTTATCAAGACCTCTGCACTCCACCCTGGTGTCAATTAACTTCTGGGCCACATCCTGTGATGGCAGCCCATTCTTGCATAATCAATGCTTGGAGTTTGTCAGAATTTGTGGGTTTTTGTTTGTCCACCCGCCTCTTGAGGATTGACCACAAATTCTCAATGGGATTAAGGTCTGGGGAGATTCCTGGCCCTGGACCCAAAATATTGCTGTTTTGTTCCCCGAGCCACTTATCACGTTTGCCTTATGGCAAGGTGCTCCTTCATGCTGGAAAAGGAATTGTTCGTCACCGAACTGTTCCTGGATGGTTGGGAGAAGTTGCTCTCAGAGGATGTGTTGGTAGCATTCCTTATTCATGGCTGTGTTCTTAGGCAACATTGTGAGTGAGCCCACACCCTTGGCTGAAAAGCAACCCCACACATGAATGGTCTAAGGATGCTTTACCGTTGGCATGACACAGGACTGATGGAAGCGCTCACCTTGTCTTCTCCGGACAAGCTTTTTTCCAGATGCCCCAAACAATCAAAAATGGGATTCATCAGAGAAAATGACTTTACCCCAGTCCTCAGCAGTCCAATCCCTGTACCTTTTGCAGAATATCAGTCTGTGTGCAGATGCACTCACACCTGCCTGCTGCTATTCCTGAGCAAGCTCTGTACTGGTGGTGCCCCGATCCCGCAGCTGAATCAACTTTAGGAGACGGTCCTGGCGCTTGCTGGACTTTCTTGGGTGCCCTGAAGCCTTCTTCACAACAATTAAACCGCTCTGAAGCCTTCTTCACAACAATTGAACCGCTCTCCTTGAAGTTATCGATGATCCGATAAAGGGTTGATTTAGGTTCAATCTTACTGGCAGCAATATCCTTGCCTGTGAAGCCTTTTTTGTGCAAAGCAATGATGACGGCACGTGTTTCCTTGCAGGTAACCATGGTTGACAGGAAGAACAATGATTCCAAGCATCACCCTCCTTTTGAAGCTTCCAGTTTTGGGGGGGGATTCAGTTCATTTGCATGGCAAAGAGGGACTTTGCAATTAATTACAATTCATCTGATCACTCTTCATAACATTCTGGAGTATATGCAAATTGCCACCATACAAACTGAGGCAGCAGACTGAAAATTCATATTTGTGTCATTCTCAAAACTTTTGGCCACAACTGTACACACTTCCTTAAACATAAAATAAGTAAATAAGTAATTTTAAGTGGAAGTCCAAAACTTGTTTTTACGTCGAAGACACAAAGCACATCAGTAAAATCTCCCCGTTGTCGAAAGGGTTCGACGCCTGCTGTTTAAATGGCCCAATTTCTTATTTAGACGTTCACAGATTTTCAACATTTTGACTATCGCTGATGTCATATTTTGGGTAAAGTAAAAAATAAAGTGAAATATTTGGGAAGATGTTCCTAAAACTGAGAGTAACTACAATAAACAAAAATATTAACGCAACATGTAAAGTGTTGGATGTTTCATGAGCTGAAAAAAAAGATGGCAGAATTTTTTACATCCCTGTTAGTTAACATTTATTCTTTGCCAAGATAATCCATCCACCTGACAGGTGTGGCATATCAAGCTGATTAAACAGCATGATCATTACACAGGTGCACCTTGTGCTGGGGAGAATAAAAGGCCACTAAAATGTGCAGTTCTGTCACACAACACAATGCCACAGATGTCTCAAGTTTTGAGGGAGCGTGCAATTGGCATGCTGACTGCAGGAATATCCACTGGAGCTGTTACCAGATAATTGAATGTTAAAATCTCTACCAGAAGCCGCCTCCAACGTCATTTTAGAGAATTTGGCAGTACATACAACTGGCCTCACAACCACAGACCACATATAATGACGCCAGCCCAGGACCTCCACATTGTCTGAGACCAGCCACCAGAGTTGTATTTCCTCTTTGTAATGAAGCCCTTTTGTGGGGAAAAACTAATTCTGATTGGCTGTGCCTGGCTCCGAAATGGGTGGGCGTATGCCCTCCAGGGCCCACCAATGGCTGTGCCCCTGCCAAGTTATGTAAAGTCCATAGATCAGGGCCTCGTTTATTTATTTACAATCACTGACTCATATAAACTGTAAATCGTTGTTTATATTTTGGTTCAGTATACACACACACAGTGCATTTGTTAAAAACTTCTCTAGGATAGGGGGCAGCATTTTCACGTTTGGATGAAAAGCATATCCAAATTAAACTGCCAGCTACTCATCCCCAGAAGATAAGATATGCATATTATTAGTATTATTGGATAGAAAACACTCTGAAGTTTCTAAAACTGTTTGAATGATGTCTGTGAGTATAACAGAACTCATATGGCAGGCGAAAACCTGAGAAAAATCCAACCAGGAAGTGGGAAATCTGAGGTTTGTAGTTTTCAACTCATTGCCTATCGAATGTACAGTGTCTATGGGGTCATATTGCACTTCCTAAGGCTTGCACTAGATGTCAACAGTCTTAGAACATTGTTTGAGGCTTCTACTGTGAAGGAGGGGGGAATGAGAGCTGTTTCAACCAGAGGTCTGCCAGAGTGGCATGAGCTGGTCGTTCGGCTACACGTGAGAGCGACCTGCGTTCCATTGCAATTCTAAAGACAAAGGAATTCGCTGGTTGGAACATTATTGAAGATTTATGTTAAAAACAGCCTAAAGATTGATTCTATACATCGTTTGACATGTTTCTACGAACTGTAACATACATTTCTGAACTTTTCATCGGAACTTTCGCCTGGACTTGCCCGCGCCTCGTGAGTTTGGATTTGTTTACCAAACGCGCTAACAAAAGGAGGTATTTGGACATAAATGTTGGACTTTATTGAAACAAAACAAACATTTATTGTTGAACTGGGATTCCTGGGAGTGCATTCTGATGAAGATCATCAAAGGTAAGTGAATATTTAAAACGCTATTTCTGACTCAACAACATGGCGGGTATCTGCATGGCTTGTGCCTGAGCGCCGTACTCGGATTATTGCATGGTTTGGTTTTTCCGTAAAGCTTTTTTGAATTCTGACACAGCGGTTGCATTAAGGAGAAGTATATCTGTAATTCTGTGCATAATACTTGTATCTTGTATCAACTTTTACATGTTTATTATGAGTATTTCTGTAAATCGATGTGCCTCTGAAAATTTGCCGGATGTTTTCGATGCACAACATTACTGACCATAAAGCGCCAATGTAAACTGAGATTTTTGGATATAAATATGAACTTTATCGAACAAAACATACATGTATTGTGTAACATGAAGTCCTATAAGTGCCATTTTATGAAGATCATCAAAGGTTAGAGATAAATTTAATTTAATCTATATTTCTGCTTTTTGTGACTCCTTTCTTTGGCTGGAAAATCGCTGTGTGTGTTTTTGTGACTAGGCTCTGACCTAACATAATAATATGGTGTGCTTTCGCTGTAAAGCTTTTTTTGAATTAAAGTTAACCTTTAATTTGGTGTATTGCACTTGTGAATGCATCAAAGTTACATATTTCTAAAAAATATTTTGAATTTAGCACTCTGCCTTTTCAGCGGAATGTTATTCGAGGGGTTCCACTAGCCATAAGAAGTTTTAAGACTCCATAATGTTTCATCATTAGATGCTACAGTCCTCCTTTAAGACTCCATAATGTTTCATCATTAGATGCTACAGTCCTCCTTTAAGACTCCATAATGTTTCATCATTAGATGCTACAGTCCTCCTTTAAGACTCCATAATGTTTCATCATTAGATGCTACAGTCCTCCTTTAACCTGTTTGGGCTGCAGGGGGAGTATTGAGTAGCCAGATAAAAGGTGCCCATTTCAAACGGCCTCATACTCAATTCTTGCTCGTACAATATGCATATTATTATTACTATTGGATAGAAAACACTCTCTAGTTTCTAAAACCGTTTGAATTATATCTGTGAGTCAAACAGAACTCATTTGGCACAAACTTCCCGACCAGGAAGTGGAAAGTCTGAAATCGAGGCTCTGTTCTTCTTCCTGCCTATAAATGGGAATGATACGTAAGAGTATACGTGCACTTCATAGACCTTCCCCTGGATGTCAAGAGGCTGTGAGAGAAGAAATTTAGTGTTTATCTTGGTCTGAAGTGGAATACAAGCTCTTTGTATGACGTGTCCCTCATTTTCGGTACTCTGAAGAGCGCGAGGTGGACAGTGGGATTGCCTTCTGTTTAGCTGCCGTTATAGGCGACTACTATCTCCGGCTTTGATTGTATTTGATACATGTGACCATATCATCGTAAAGTATGTTTTTTTCAATATAGTTTAATCAGATTATTGAAATTTTTTCGGGAGTTTTGCCGTGTTCCGTTCTCTTCCGTTTGTTGACATGGAGAGCTTTGTGCCACTTGGCTAGTGCGTGTGCTAAATCAAGAGGGAAAGTTGCCGTTCTAAATCCAAACAACGACTGTTCTGGACAAAGGCCACCTTGTCCAACATTCTGATGAAAGATCAGCAAAAGTAAGAAACATTTTATGATGCTATTTCATATATCTGTCGTAGATGTGAACTAGTCGTCAGCGCCCAAGTGTTTCTGGCTATTGTGGTAAGCTAATATAACGCTATATTCTGTTTTCGCTGTAAAACACAATGCATATAGAGTTTGTTCGAAAATGTGCATATTTAGCGGCACAAATCGTGGTTATACAATGTGATTAGTGGACGAAACTTCAAGCAATCTGTCCGGCGCCCTCTTGGAGAGGCACCTAATCTAATCGAAAACTATTCATAAACTTGACAAAAAAATACAGATTGGACAGCAAATGAAAGATAAATTAGTTCTTAATGCAATCGCTGTGTTATATTTTTAAAATTAACGTTACTGCGCAATACAGCATGCGCTAAAGCAAGAACGCACTGAAATTCATGGCGGAATTATTATTTGACATTTGTCAACATAAATACGAATTAACAGCATAAAGAGTGCTTACTATTTGCTGAGCTTCCATCAGAATCTTGGGCAAGGAGTCCTTTCTCCAGAACAATCGTATTTTGGTTGAAATATGTCCTCTTCTCCTGTCGAAATAGCAGCTAACGATAGCCACCCACTCTAGAGGTGTCCAACTCGTGAAAGCGCATGACAAAGAAATCCCAGAAAATCGCAATAAACTGATATAAACTGCTATAAGTCGGTTTAAATTAACTACCTTATGATGTCTTTAACAACTATAACAAATAAAAACATGACCGGAGATACAGAACTGCTAAAACGAAAGCTTTGCAGCAGGCCATAGTGATGTCCCTGATGCGCCAGGCGCACCGTTGAAAAGAACGGTACTTCCGTTCCACGGTCTTATATAGGGCCCCAGATTGCGCAATCGACTCCATTCAAATTCTCCCCGCTTACTGACATCTAGAGGAAGGCGTATGCAGTGGATGTAGCCCGATGGCTTACATGGGGACTTATAAACTGACCTCAGAACAGGGACCTCGATTTCTGAAATCTCACTCCCTGACAGGAAATGTGCTGCAGAATGAGTTCTGTTTCACTCAGAGAAATAATTCAAACGGTTTTAGAAACTAGAGAGTGTTTTCTATCCAATAGTAATAATAATATGCATATTGTACGAGCAAGAATTGAGTACGAGGCAGTTTAATTGGGAACAAATTTTTACAAAGTCGAAATGGCGCCCCCTAGGCTCAAGATTAAGCTGGTGTATAACATTTGTGTCTTTCATGTATGTTTATTATGAGAATTTCTGTTTTGTTGAGTTTCAAGCTCTGAAATTTCACCGGATGTTGTTTGAGACAGTGTTTTTACTGAACAAAACGCACTAACAAAACAGAGGTTTTTTGGATATGAAGAGGGACTTGATCGAACAAAACAAACATTTATTGGGTAACTGGGAGTTTTGTGAGTGTAATCATATGAAGATCATCAAAGGTAAGTGATTAATTTTATCGCTATTTCTGACTTATGTTACTCGTCTACATGGCCAGTTACTGTTTGTTATGATTTGTCTGCTGGGCGCTGTTCTCAGATAATCGCATGGTTGCTTTCGCCGTAAAGTCTTTTTTGAAATCTGACACCGTGGTTGGATGAACAAGAACTTAATCTTTAAACCCATGTATAACACTTGTATGTTTCATGAATTTTTATAATGAGTATTTCTGTTTTGAATTTGGCGCTCTGTAATTTCACTGGATGTTGGCCAGGTGGGACGATAGCGTCCCACACCCCCTAGAGAGGTTTTAAAGCATCATTGAGAAATAATGAATTGAAGTTGGAACATTTGTGACATTTGTAGACTAGAGATTAAGAATGTTGGGCAATTAACTGAGAAGTCGCTGGTTCGAATCCGAACGCCCGCAAGGTAGAAAAAGCTGCCGTTCTACCTTTGAGCAAGGCAGTTAACCCGCAACAACTGCTCCCCCGGGCGCCGATAACGTGGACATCGATTAAGGCAGCCCCCGCACCACTCTGATTCAGAGGGGTTGGTTCAATGCGGAAGACACATTTAGGGTGAATGGATTCAGTTGTGGACTGACTAGATATCCCCTTTCCTTTTCCCATCCCAGTCCTCCTTTAAGACTCCATAATGTTTCATCATTAGATGCTACAGTCCTCCTTTAAGATAGATCTTTGATGAAAACCTGCTCCAGAGCAGAACCTGCTGCTTGAACAGAGTTCTGAGTATGGGTCTGATACTTACGTAAATGTAATATTTCAGTTTTGTATTTTTTGGTAAATTAGCAAAATTATCAAACAAAAATGTTTGGTATTGTGTTTTTAGAAAAAGGCTGTAATGTAACAAAATGTGGAAAAAGTCAAGGGGTCTGAATACTTCAGGAGGCACTGTACTCTCCGATAGCAACGGCCAATAGCAGACCACTTCCTATATCAGGGACATAGTCGCTCCCGTCTTCCATGTGTCTTCCATGTGTGAAAGGTAACCTGGTGAATATCATAGAATCAGGGTTCTGTTAGGTAACCTGGTGAATATCATAGAATCAGGGTTCTGTTTAACCTCTGTATTTCAGTTAGGTACCTGGTGAATATCATAGAATCAGGGTTCTGTTAGGTAACCTGGTGAATATCATAGAATCAGGGTTCTGTTAGGTAACCTGGTGAATATCATAGAATCAGGGTTCTGTTAGGTAACCTGGTGAATATCATAGAATCAGGGTTTCTGTTAGGTAACCTGGTGAATATCATAGAATCAGGGTTCCGTAAGGGAACCTTCAGTTCTATTTCAGTGACTCGTTAGTCTCTCACTTTGGGGATATAGTCAACTACCACAGAGCTCATACCCTCTCTGATGCCAAGTCTAGACAGGATCATCCCTCAGAGGTCCCCACTCTACTCACCGTACGTGTAGTGATGTCCAGTCAGTAGAACCTCATGAAGGTACATCACCACAACATGCTGCATTACAGATCTCTTGAACAGAGATGCCTTTGAACAATGCCTATGTTGTAGCCATACCTCTGGTGGATTGAGCCATCAAGCCCTCCGGAGGTGTCAGATCCTTGCAACTATAGAACCTCATGAAGGTATGGGGGTGTAACTCATTATACGGATGTAATGGCTAAAGTAAAGCAGTTTTAAACAAGATAAATCTAATTTTATTCTTTCCAGCGGCTCCAACAGCAGAAATGGCCTCAAGCAAAACATAAAAATCCCAGGATGGGACTAGCTGTTTGGGTACTGGGCGGAGGTGACCCTTCATAAAACAACAGATCAGGGGTGTTCCACTGTATAGTTGTTGCAGCCTAAATGGCAGCCAAATACACATTTATAGTTGAAAAGGCTTTCCTTCGTCAGAAGGCAGAGTAGCTCTGAAACAGAGCAACAAAGGGGCTGATTTGTTTCTGATCTCACCATCTGTTAAATACACTGTGCTATAGTAATTATTGTGCTATAGTGAGTGTGTGGCTCTAGAACTCTGAATAGAGTTTATTCTCAAGGAGAGCGGTCACGTGTGTTGAGAAGCTGAGGATCACTGGTTTGAGCCTGGTATGGGGACAGTGGAACTAAACTGTTAGAAGCAACTGCATCAGTTACACATTTTATGAATAAACTTAGTCATTTCCAAATGAACCATGTTCTTTAAGGTCAATATGTTGGAGTTCAGGCTTTACTTGACCTGTTAAAGTAGGAAATGAAATGAACTTTGTCCATTACAGAGACGGAGGTCAAGACAAAAAAAGGAGTTTTTAAAATATATATTGGCCTGTTTAACAAGCTGTGTAGATCAGATATTAATGAAGCAATACAGACCACATTGAAGTGTCTGGAGTTTAGTTTGTGTGTTCTAGAGTCTTGTAAAGAAGGGGGGGGGGGGGGGGGTTGACTGGGACAGACAATGTAACATCCATGTTTTTAGGAAAAGGTTTTGTAAAACATCACCTTACATCAGATCATCTTGAAACTTTCTCTCCAAAGCTAACTTTCATCAAGGATATGGTCTATTGGTTTCTCTCTTTTCATTGACAGAATCCCTTTTCAGTGTTATGATATTCATAACATCCATATCCACCAGTCTATCTTCCTGTCAACTAACAGAACTCTGCTGGTTGTCCTGGTAACAGATACCAGTCTATCTTCCTGTCAACTAACAGAACTCTGCTGGTTGTCCAGGTAACAGATACCAGTGGGCAGATCTATTGTATTTGTTCAAACTAAACTACAGCACTTACTTTGATGAGTTAAACCTGATCCTTTCTTCTCTTCTTCCTCTCACATTCCACTCAGCCCCGTTGTTTTCCTGCAGTCCACCAGCAGCACAGACAACCTCTTCATACCCAGCAGTGAGGCGCTACCGGGAGAGGCACGACATGGGGACTCGGGGAGGGTGGAAGGGCTAGCGTTGTCCTGGTAACCATAAAGAGGGGACACAGACACATATCATTATGAATGCTTATGTCATCACTGTCATGAAGTGGTTTACAGAAACCCAGCCCAGACCCGATAGAGCAAGCTGTATTTTAGACCAGACCAAGCTGTACCATCTGGTGTTCTGATCTGGAGAGACTCTTCTCTTCCTTGTCAGCATCAGGATGTTGTTGAGGCTCCCCAGAGGATCCACAATAGTCATGTCTCTCTCCTGTGTGAATGAGAACATCAAACAGATAGTGAACTTACGACCGTCTATTATAATCATAGGGTCTTACAAGAGGCATTAATCTCTCTAAACAGGGCCTAAAATGCAAATGTTAACGGGTCGTTCCACTAAATGGGGCCTTTTGCATACCTTTGATATTTTAAGTATAAATTATGCTCCAACATTGCATTTTAAAAGGCTGTTATACTAGATGATGCACTTTAATGTAGACCACATGGATAATTTAAATAATATAATTTAAAAGTCCCCAAAATATATGTACCAATGGCAGATTAAAACTAACAAAGGCAGATGGCCCCTTTAACAATTCCTACAGTACTGAACAACATATTCAAGTGTAGAACTTCAGTAGAATGCCCCTTAAAACCCCACATTAGTTCAACAACGGCATAGTGTGTGACTCTGTTTTTAAGACAGTACTCACTGGAGTTAATCTGATATTCTGTCTCCTCCTCTTTCACTCCCAAGACGTCTTCCTTCTTCACCTCTACTGAGATAGCATCGTCTTCCTCTCTGAAAGGTTCTTCCTCTGTTTCCTCTAAACATCCTCTTCTTCTTTCACGACAATGTTCAGCCTCAGAGCTTCTTTCTGCATACAGCAGACCTCTTCTTTAACAGGGGATGAGTAGTTTAGTGAGCTCATGGTCTGGGATGTTAGAATTAGCGACTAGCCTGGTGCTAGGCTCAGTATCAATGTTTAACAACTTTGAAAATTGAACAAGCAAATTAGGTTAAAGTTAACCAGTTGATACGTCAACTGAACTGCGTTAACAACACTGAGATTAGCTAATGTACATTAACATGGTCTAAAGAGTCAATCTTTCAGTTTAATGTTGGCTAGCAAGCTACCGAGGTGGTTGAAAGAGTAGCCGTGTTGTTGTTCCTGAAGAAGCGTCCGTCCAGTCCATCATAAGTCACGCAAGAATCAACACCTGAAAGACGCATATCGCCATCTGCTGGCTGGAGTGGGTAACGCAGTTTGGAAAAATAGTTACTACACTTTTGTATTGGAAAAAACGTCAGAATAATTTAACAATAAGCTGATATATAGTAAATGATGAATACATACTTCTATGAATAGGTAGTGTTTTAATAAACATTTGCTCTGGTAATTTTTCACATTCATTTTTATCTAGATGTGAAGGTACTATTCCTTTAAAGCTACGCTCTTTAAGATACAAATCATCCTGTAAACCAGGGGTGGGCAACTCCAGTCCTCGGGCCTGATTGATGTCACACTTTTTCTCCCTCCCTAGCAAACACAGCTGATTAATCAAACTGCATCCTAAACTGAAGATTATGATTAGGTGTTATTGGAGTCTGGTGTGTTAGCTGGGGCTGGAAGCTATGATCCCTTATTGATGTCACTAGTTAAATCCCCTTCAATCAGTGTAGATGAAGGGGAGGAGACAGGTTAAATAAGGCATTTTAGGCCTTGAGACAAATGAGACATGGCTTGTGTATGTGT